>NC_056750.1:75403115-75428115 GCF_019279795.1 Protopterus annectens | reverse complement strand
TTTGATTTTAGATAAACCGTTTTATGATTATCCATTATCAGCACTGTGGATATTTTTTTCATTCTGGGACTGGGCAAGGACAGTTTCATTCCGGTTTATTTCAGTTTTGTATTTCTGAAAAGTATACATCAGACAGGAGGGGTCCCACGACTGAGCTATGTGGGACAGCAGTTGTTACCAGCTTATAGTCCAACAGAGACCGCAATTCTTATCGTGTGGGATCTATCTGTGCCCCATTTGGCAATCCATCAGACATGCGTGTTTATGCACAGGTTGTTGATTTTGTGGATTCGTGTGTGTGTGTGGCATGTTGGAAAAGGGCTTTTCAAGGTCTATGTAGGCCGGGTGGAGCTCATTTCATTGATGTATGTCCTGGGTAATTGTCTTGAAAACTGTCTAGCAGGTTTAGGGACCATGATCTGCCCCTGACCAAACCAACATGGGTAGGGTTGGGTTTGTAGGCTCCCCATAGCTCTGTTTGAGTTCTATAATGGACTCCATGGCCTTACAGATTAGGCTTATAAGACAATAGTTCCCATGGTCTGTTGTACACCAACACTTGTGGAGTGTGCCAAACGTTGCTGTAACCCATTCAACAGTTTCATATCCTGTACAGAGGGCGAGTCTCAACAGGTGCAGGGTCTGTTTGTTTTGGAGTTCACATATGACACAGCCAGAGACACCATGTCATCCCATAGACCGTGTTTTTAGGTTTGGATAGAGCTGTTTAACCATTGTATATGTGATTTCTGGCTTTTCACCATCTCCAGATATGGTAATGGGCCCTTTTGTCAGTGAGAGGGGGGGTAAGTATATATGAACCTGTCTGACAAGATGTTGGCAATGTCATGTACATGTATTCATTTACACTTTGCACTGACTCAGAACATTTGAGTTTACATTGATATTTATGACATAGCTAAAGAAAGCTTCATGGTTCTCTCTGAACTCTTTGGCAATATTTTTGCCAGAATATGGCTTGGTTAATGTTAGTGCTCATTGTTTCTTGATACTGATCGGTGATTTATTGATCTTTGGATTTTCACTTTCTTTGAACAACTTGAGTACTTGTATTACATAGTTTGATTATGACAGGGGTCCAATATATTATATGGGTGTGTTTTCATATCACTGTGTGCACAAGGCAGGATTGGTGAATAGTGACGTGTCTGGAGTAAGAATTGCAATTGCCAGATGTGTGGCTCACTGCTGTACTCAGACATGGCCTAAGTGTGTGAGCATGCCCAGTATGACATTTCGGTATGTTGACTGACATTTGCTAAATTTGTTTGTGTGAGCATGCCCACTATGGGTATACATATACTATATATGTGTAAAAATTCAAGTTGGTTTTTACTTCAGGGCTCACCTTTGTGTTGTACATCGACAGGAAGCACGCTGTGCCTGCAGGGCTTCCATGAGTTAATTTGCATAGACTTAACATTTCTACATACAGGGGGGACAGCTATTATTTGTACATTTCTACCTGGGGGGGCACACCTGATTGTTACTGTGGGTGTACATAGGATGGAGGGGTACACCTGACACTAGCACATTTGCTAGGCCTGCACTGCTGTGTCAGGTACTCCATTTCATTCTGTACTGTTGCCTATCATACTGGCTTGTGGCATACCACTGTACTACAGACTTGGCTTCCAATTACACGCATATTAGTTTGTGACTTCATAGCCTACCCAACCCACAGCACACTGCCTGGCCTGCTGTTATCTGTCTGCATAGGCCTGGGGGAGGTTACTCATGCCTCTTCAGAGGGCATGATACAGCATTTGTTTGTGTTTGCGTTTGTCTACAATTGTCCTGCTGGCTGTGACTGTTGGGTATGTGACCCCCCCCCCCAACTGGTATGTGTGAGTGACTGACTTAAGTTGTGTCTGTGCCACTGAAATGCTGTCATGGCTTAGTGGTTCAGTACTGTGACTATAGTGCACAGTATCCTGAGTTCGAGCCCTGTCACTGCTTTTTATTTTCCTGCTGGGCAGACCTGACTGGTTAAGGAACAGTAAAGCAGGTGTGAGTGTGTTTACCCAACTTTGCTAGACTTTGCCTAACGTTGCCCAACTTTGGCCGACGTTGCCTTGACGCGCTGGTTAGTGCTGTGCGCAGCTATGCCCAATTGTATTTAAATATGCTCAATGCTGGTAAAATGTGCTTAGTGCTTTTATATTGCTTAAAATAGGGCACTCATGCCTCAGGTGGTGCTAAAGGGCCTATGTCGGATGCACATGGTACACTCCCTATACATGTTTGAAAACAGGTAGTGTCAAGTTAGGCATCCCTTTTACTGTATGTGCGAGTCAGGGAGAGGTGTCATTTCCAGGGTTCCTACTGAGTCAGTGTATGTGCTATGCATTGCCTCTTTGCCAGGGCATACTGGGCACGCCTCCTTCTGCCTACTGGGGCAGGCTCAGGTTGTACCTCCTCCGAGTCACGCCGTGCCTGTGCAGGCCTTGGCAATGGTGGGGGGCTGTTTGGCCCTGCCCCATTGCTGTTCCTGCTGCAGCTGTTTCCACAGGATCATATTGTTTAGCATGGCACATACCATAAACATTTGGGTACATGTAGTTTGTGAGTACTGCAAGGCTCCACCAGATGTGTCCAGGCACCGGAACTGTAACTTGAGCATCCCAAACACACGCTCAGTTATGTTTCTTGTTTGTGCGTGTGCCTTATTATGGAGTTCTTGTTCAGGTGTATGTGCATTTCTGATGGTGTCATCAGCCACGGCTCCAGTGCGTATCCAGCATCCCCCACTGGGTGACCATCAGGGATGTCCCCATTGGCAAATCTCTGGTACAGCTGTGTCAGATGTGGGAATCTTGATAGCTTCCAGGGCAGCCAGCACATTATTATGCCCTGGGCATTGCACACGACCTGGCAGTTGGAGGGGAATCCCTTGCGGTTGATGTAGACCCTACCCCGCTCATCTGGTGGCACTTTGATGCGTATATGCATACAGTCTATTGCACCCACTACCTCAGGGTATTCTTCTATTTGGTGGAAAAGACTCTTATTGCTGGCCAATGCCTCACGGGAATTGGGGAAATATATGTGGTCACCAACATGTGCTGACATGGCATCCAGGAACTGGTGGAGTACCCTAGATGCTGATGCCTGTGAAATCCCCATCATATCACCACTTGGTCTTTGGAAGGTACCTGTAGCTAGTATTCTTAGGTCAACACATACCTTGGTATCCACTGGGATTGGTTCCCCTCTTTTGCTTGTGTGTGAGGTGTGGCCGGCACAGCTCAACAATTTGCTGTAGGAGGTCTCTGTCGACCCTAAAGCACTCCACTATCTCCAGCTCATGTAGCCCCTGGTAGGTTACCCTGGGTCTGTACACTCTTCTCCGTATCCTCACTTTGGATTGCTCAGCAGTATTCACAACATCACCACCCTCAGCACCTTGCACATGTTGGTTTATGATAGCAAGAGCAGCCCCTAACATTTTGCTTTTTAAGCTTTCCCTCTTTGTATACTGCAGTGTTGCAGAGTTCTTGGGGAAAAACCAGGGGGAATGCTTTTTGCAGAGTTTAAAGTGATGGGCTAGTCTGCTGCCTGTGTATTTGGTAGATTATGATACATTTCACCTGGCAGCTCTGCTAGTTCTCCTTTAACTTCCTACTACTTCCTTTCCTTCCTTTTTTGCCTTTCTTTTTCCACCCGGGGGGAAGCGCCATGCAAACGCGTGCACACGTTATGTGCATGTTTGTGAGGCGTTTCCTATCTTTTAACATTGTGCACCTTTGGTTTGAGGTTTTTCAAATAGGACAGCTGTAGGCACGCCTCTTGCAATCCTGAGCAACTCAAAGCAAACATAAGCCACTGTGCTCCAATTAGCTTACAGCTTGTCTGACACACCCCCTCATGATGTCACCTATATTCTACTCTACTACTCACCTACTCCTACTCTTACACACTATGCCTCACATGCTGGGGAAAATTGGGATTCACTATCCTTATCCTCCTTTGCATAGGATTGCCTACTAATGCATGGTTACATCTCTCACACTGAGCTTCCCCCCCTTAGTAACCACTACTCAGTGGCCATGTTGTCTTCAGCTTGCCATTCACCTGCATGGCAGAATAAGCTTTTTAGTAAAAATGCCTATTTTTGGATTTATTTAAATTATTTTCTTGTTTTTATAAGCGCCGCACGTTTGCATGGTGCTGCGTTATGCTTAAACATCGGAGATTGGGGGGTAGTTACATTTTTATTTTTATTTTTAAACCTTTATAAATGCCAATTGCCTTATATCTGGCCATTGGCATGCTTCCTCAAATGTCCGCATCCTTTATTTGGAGCGGTCATAGCTCCGTTTAGCTATTTGCAGAACGATAGTCCGTTGCCAACGGAGTAGTGTTTCCTGGATGGCAAATTTACCTCATTTGCATGGCTTTCACCAGCATATGAGGTAATTTGCATACCATGACGCTGTCCGTGCAAGAGTAGCTTTAGCAGCTCTTGTACACTTCCCTGCCGGCTGTACCTGGATCGCACAGCAGACATATTGCCGGCGTGAGCTCCTACACTCTTCTTGCACTCCGTACAAGCTTTCGTAAATCTGGCCCTTAGTCAAAATTAAGTGATTTACTTGATAAGTTTTAATGATTTAGTTTTCTATGTTTGATTTTGTTCTGGATATTTGTAAATGGTTATGTTTGTTCCATTTATCTTTAAATAATTTTAAAACAAATATTCAAAATTAATGAAAAGTCATTTAAAAAATGTTTAACCAGGACACCCTGTCGCCATGAAACTGATCACAAAACACCCCACACTGTAACCTCAGAAGCTAAAGCAGGACTGAAAACCCACCTCTAAACTTTACTGCACTAACCACAGCTTCTCTATTCTAAATCCCAAGCTATGACCATTCCTACCTGATCATACATAACTGATGTGTGAGAATTCAAACTCAAAACAATTTATGCAAAATAAATTTAAAAGTTAGTAATAATACAGATCTTCTTAGATAAGTAATCAAATCTTCTACTGCATCTACTCGTATTTTATATTGACATGCCTATAACCTTCACTAACTCACAATACGACAAGCACCTTGTAAATGTGTAATTCAACCACAGTTAACCCTTTCCATATTTACTTCCCTCACTAACACTGGACTACCCCATACTTTTCTAATGTTAATCTACTTGCTGATTTATTTCTAGTGGTGAACTGTCCAATTTGTTTCACCTCTGATTTTAACCTCTGTTTGATAAAATACATTGTTATCATAGTGAATGTATGTATAATGTACTAGAACTAATTTCTGTACCACAGTGCATCTTGCATTCTATTTTTCATTTGTGTTGTAGTAACTGTGTGTTTTAATGTCCATTGTAATCTGGCCTGGGCCTGCTTGTAGTCATGCTTTATCAGTGCTATACCATAGTAAACAAATGTAAATAAAATATGCTGGATCTTTTCCTAACCAGTAAGAAAGGATTTCAGTAAGGTAAACTGCCTGTAGGGCATGGGTAATGTTTATCAGCAACACACCAATATTCAGATTCCACCAACGTTCTTTTATTAACGAACTGGTACCTCGGCCATTCGCCTTCAAAGGATCACATTACAGCTTTGAAAATAAGCTATATTTATATCACAAACTAATTGATAAATTAACAATTCGTTTAATTGGACATCAAAATTTAAAGTGATCTTTGCTTCAACATTAAATAAGATGCAGACATTTACCTATAACAATGTATCTAAACTATTATCAAAATTTGAATCTTTATACATGAGTTTTATAATAATATTACTTTCTTTTATAATCAATGAAATGCAAATTTTAAATAGCTTTTATGTCAAAATAGAAAAGTAACATATTATTTACTATTTATTAATACATAATTTATCAAATAAATAAATAATCAAATAATTACATAATTCGCTGTCAGTAGATCAAAAGCACATATAAATTCTTAGATATGTATATATGTATGTATAAGAATATACCCAATATATACACAAACAAATTACATACAGAATGAATAACCATATAAATAATGTGCACAAATTGCTCTTCTGGATACTAATTATAGACCCAGCTCTTGATTAAGACCAAATGGTTTTAAAGTTTTATATTTTATCATCCTAGTTTCTAGTTCCAAGAGTTTAGCTGTTATGTCATCTCCCTTACGAATAGAAGGTTTCCCCAATACACCGAATCTCAAACTATTACTGCAGCCATCATGCACATCCAAAAAATGCTTAGCAACAGGACTAGTGACATTCAAATTTCTAATATCCTTAAGATGTTCTAGAATTCTAGTTTTTATCATCCTTTTGGTTTGTCCCACATACCAAATGTCCTTGCAAGAACACCCTATTATGTATACTACGCTAGTAGACTTACAATTAAAGAAATGTTTAGAAGTATGAATTATATTAATAATATCAATATTAATTGCTCTATTACATATACTGCATGAGCCACAAGCAAAAGTGCCCAACCTTACAGGAATAGGTGTAATAGGTTGTACAAAATTATTATTCAGAATTTCTCTTAAATTCTTTCCCCGTCTAAAGGAGAAATTCACTTGATTGGGGAATAATTCACCAATATTATCATCTTCACAGATAAGATACCAGAATTTTCTAACTAAAGAGACTAATGTGTTAGAAAAAGGGGAAAATTTAGTTATAAAAAATATTTTCTCAACATTATCCTGTAATTATCTTTCTATCAGAATATGTCACAATGTTGTCCCTTCTATTAGATAATTTTATGTTCTTGATCACACTATCTCTACATTTAGATAGAGTATTATATTCATATCCTCTATCCAATAATCTATGCAATACTATATCTAGTTCTGCATCTATGTCCTCCTTAATACTGGTGTGGTCCCGAATTCTTTTAAATTCCCCAAATGGTAGGGCCTTTATTAAATGCTCAGGATGCATGCTAGTGGCGTGTAGGAACAAATTTACTGAAGTTTCCTTCCTAAATGGTTTAAACTCAATATTCATATCCTTTTCAAACAAAACTAGATCTAGAAAATTGATCTTGTTTCTATTGGTTTCATAAGAAAATTGCAACTTATGTTCATTTTGATTAAGCACTTCAAAAAAATCCATGAAATCACAGATATCTCCTTTACAAATAAAAAATTAAATCATCTATGAAACGTTTATATAATATTACTTTGTTCTTAAAGAAATTAGTAGAATAAATGTATTTCTTTTCAAAGTAATCCATATAAATGATGGCATAACAAGGTGCATAAGCTGCACCCATTGCTGTACCCTTTATTTGTAGGTAATATTTGTTATTGAAACAGAAATAGCTATGAGTTAAACAGAATTCCAAAATGGTGATAAGAAAATTGGTTTTTGGTCCCTCACCCATCATATTTAATATAGATTCTAAACCCCATTTGATGTTGATATTGGTATATAAAGATTTTATTATGGGTAATGTTTGATCTGATATTGTTAATCCTCGTTCATTCCTTGTGTGTGTATCGGATCCGACCTCTGAACAGTGTCGGCCATCTTCCAAGCTCACGTCAGCTACAGACTCTCGAGCTAAAACTCTTACCCAGAATTCCCCTCTCCCCGTTAACCTCAGATTTCGTTTGCCGCATCGCCCTTCGGTCGTGTCAAGGTACTTTTTTGAGCCAAGTACAATATTTTTCTTCATACTAAATTCTAAAAACAGCCTTTTCTCACAGAAAAGTTATTAGATAGTTTTCTCTAACCTTATCACATTTACCGACTATCCTTTCTTGAAACTAGTTATACATGAAAACAAGTGCACCAACACTTCAAACCAGTCCACAGTTTATTTTGTAAAGCGCTTTTCAATCTTTTCAATTCCTTTCCTCCTTTACCACGAGGCAATTTCTTTATCATCTTTGGTAAACCCCCTTACCTTCGGGTAATTCTTGTACCATTGCTGGTATTTTTCTGGGTTTCTTTCTTTCTAACATGGCAAATAAAAAAAAAAAAAAAAAAAAAAAGGTAGTCCAGGATTTAAAAGATGTTTAGATTGTGGCCATAAATTACCTACTTCAGATGCACATTCCCTGTGTCTCTATTGCTTGGGTGTGCCTCGTTTAACAGTTGACCCGCCCTGCGGGATTTGTAAGAATTTCTCTAACAGGACGTTGATTGAGAGAAAAAAATAAATTAATATTGAAGGGGCTACTTAAATCTTTTTCAGAGGCTGTTTCTGGGTCGGAGGCTTCAACCCCTCCAAGATCCCATAAGAAAAAGAGTGATGAACATATAAAGGCCAAGTCTCTTCCTTTGTCCCCTGCTGGGGACTCCCAGGAACTGAGACCCAAGAAAGCTAAGCTTTCCAGTTTGGATTTGACTTCTTCGGCTCCAACGCTTTCAGTACCTAGACCTTCAGCACCGAGGACATTGGCGCCATCTATGACTTCGGCACAGACTATCGTGCCCTTTACTGTATTGGTACCGAGGGGCTCCTCTGTTCAGACTTCTTTACCGGCACCAACTGTCCAGTCAATGCAGACTGTTACGACGTGGATTTTTCCACACCCATTGCCTTTTCGGCTCCAACTTACCCGGCACAAACTACCCTCTCAGCATTGACACTTCAGTTATCAGCACAGATTTTTTCGGTTCCAGCCTTAGTGCCGACAACCACTTCGGTACCGACTTTATCGTCGGTGCAAACCAGGACTTCAGCACCTATTTCCTTAATGCAGACACCTGTAGTTCAGTCCTTTACAGCCCTGTTTTCAGTGCAGACCTCTGAGATGGGCACCAAGCTTGCTTCGTCTTTGGATAGACCTGACTCCCCCTCAGCCGTGTCTGTGAAATCCACTAGAAGCCTCTCTGAACATGACATATTGTGTCTTGTGGATCAAGTGCTTTTGGCCAGAGGTATCCCGCCCCCCAGGACCTACCCTTCCTCTGGAGGGTGATCACCCTTTATCAAAGACCCCTACTTATTCTCCTCCATTGCCTTTGAAGCCCCTTGATATAGCAGTCTTCCCCCTCTACGGTTTCCTTTATGGACCTCACTAAGGAGCCACAGTTGCCTTCATGGAAGGAGAGTTTTGCTATGACCCAGGATGTCAGCTGTGGCATACGTAATTTGGTGTTTCACAGCCATCCAAGGACTCACAACAGGCTGAGCCACTTAGGAGAGGGGTGACCCCTGTTCTGGACACTCACCCCTCTTCAGGTGGACCGGCCTTCCAGCTAATGGAGAAGGCTCTGGCATCGGCTGGCGATCCTCTATCACTCTCCCCACCCTCCTCTGGACCGCAGTGTACACAAGTCGCTCCTGGCGGACACCGGGCGCAAGGGCCTCAGGATAAACTCCCACAGGAGACCCCTTTTGCACTGATCTCCCCAGCTTCTCCCTCTGAGTAAGTTCAAAAGTGCTCGTACAAGAGAAAGCACAGGACTCCACAGAGGAGTCCCTTACTGAAGACACAGACTTTGATGGGGAAGGGTCCCCTCGCTCACCCTCTGAGGTATCCTTTGGTGATATTCTTGAAATTCTTGGAGAGGTGACTGGCAGCCCTCGAACCCGACCTCTGAAGAGTCTGTTCCTTCAGGCCTTTCGTGCCCAGCCCCCTACCTCCTGGGTTACTCCACCTGCCGAAGAACTGGTCCGGCTTGTCATGCAGCGTGTGGAAGGCTCCTGACACCGTTGAGGCCAGAAAATTTTGTCCCCTCCTGCTACTGATCCCCATTGGTCCAAAGGTCTTCCTGTAGATGCTTTGGTGGTGGCAGCCGCAACTAAAAAGGACCTGGCGGAAGAAGAAAGCCAGACTGTCCATCCACCCAACAAAGTCCCGGGCTCTGGACAAAATAGGGAAGTGTACTTTTGCATCAGCGACCTTTGCAATCAGATCCCTGCACTACATGGCACACTTTACCTGGCTTCAAAGAGATTTATTTTCTGAGCTCTCAGACTTTGCCTGGAGCTGTCTGATGGGGTCCGTGACAGTGGCCTCTCAGCTAGCCACCATTGAATCTATATCTAACTCCTCCATGCACCTGATATCTCATGCATCAGAAGGAGCAGCGAGTTCAGGTATAGTTCTGAGATGACATTCCTGGATGCGCTTGTGTAATTTCGTGGAACCCTTCAAGGCTTCCTTTCTCAACGTCCCCATCGAAGCCTCTTCGTTGTTTAGACCCAAGGTTAAAAGCACACTGGCCAGATGTGAACAGGACTGTAAGACCCTTTCTGCCGTGGGTGTCCATTATTCCTCTCAACCGGCTTTCTTCAGAAACCAGAAAAGTGGGAAGATATGGTACAAAAAGTCTGAGTCCTTTCCGTGACACACTGACCGAGTTCTCCCCTAGAGGCAGAGGGGGAAACTCACAGGGAAGACTCCCTTTTCGGGGCGGGGGGATCTGCGTAACCAGGGTTCCAGGGACTCTTTCCCTGGCCAATCCTGCCAGCACTCCTGAAGAGTGGCCCAACTGCTTTCCTCTGGAAGTGTTTGGGGGTAGTTTCTCTTTGTACCCTTCTGCCTGGCTAACCATCAACACTGATTCTTGGGTACAAAGGATTATAACCAGAGGTTATCATATTCCCTTCGACCTTTGTCCCGCTCCCGTAACAAACTTACCCGACGTTCCACCCAGTCAAAGGGAAGAAGCAGCTTTAGAGATTTCAAAAACTGCTAAGAAAGTCATCCAAATAGTCCTTCCAGACCAGATAGGATCCGGATTCTACTCGAGACTATTTTTGGTGCCAAAGAAAACTGGGGACTTGAGACCAATTTTGGATCTTGGTGTATTGAACAAGATTGTAAAAGTACAGAAATTCTGGATGGCCGCAATACAGTCTATCCTTCCGCTTTTGGAAAAAGACAATTGGATGTGCTCAGTAGATCTTCAAGATGCGTACTACCACATAAGTGGACAGACCAAGAAGATTCCTTCGCTTCCGTGCGGGAGCCAGTCACTACCAGTTCAGAGTACTGCCCTTCAGACTATAGCCCCCGGAGTGTTCACAAAGTGCATGGCAATCGTCACGGCTCACTTGCGACTACAAGGATTCCAGGTGTTTCCATACCTAGACGACTGGCTCATTTCTGCCCCCAAAAGACATCCATTGGAAAAAGCCCTGGCATACTCTCTCCTCTCTGCAGAAAGGCTAGGCATAACCATAAACTGGCAAAAATCCAATCTCACCCCATCTCAGTCCACAGAATTCATAGGGGTCATCTTTAATACAAAGAATTGCAGAGCATCCATTCCAGAGCACAGAATTCTATGGATAAAGCAACAACTGATCCCAATCCTTTCAAGGGAGAAATCCACAGCTCACTCTGTTCTACACTTGTTGGGTTCCATGGCAGCCTCCACACCATTGTCCCCCTGGCCAGGTTTACATGAGGCTTGTGCAATGGCTACTGCTCACCCAGTGGTATCCTTTTCAGTACCCTCTTTCAGCCAAGATTCTGGTAACTCACAGGTGCAAACGGGATTTAAATTGGTGGATGGCCCACAACCCATCACAGTGGTCTCTCCCCTTCTCCCCCCAACAGCCCAAGGCTACAGTGACCACGGACACCTCCTTGGTGGGGTGGGAAGAGCTATGTCAGGGACAGACTGTCTGAAATAAGAGGTCCATCTGCATATAAATGTTCTAGAGATGAGGGCGGTACTTCTGGCTGTGCAAGCATTCCATCCCCTGCTGCCGTCTGGGACTATTGCAATACAATCAGACAACTTGGTGGTCTGGTACATCAACAAACAGGGCGGAATGAAATCTTACCCACTCTGTCGAGAGGCCATGAGGATATGGCATTGGGCGATGGCTACCAACTGTTTTCTTCTAGCAACACACATTCCCGGGAGTTCAAACTTGATAGCCGACAGACTCAGCAGGTGTATTCTACAACCTCACGAGTGGTCCCTGAATCCCTTGATAGCGGCGGAGATTTTCAACCGCTGGGGTCTTCCTTGCTGCTACCTCTTTGCGTCCCCGACCAACTACAAATGCAGCAACTATTTCGACCCGATTCCCCCTCTGGGACAGTCACCCAGGGGGGCGCTCTAGTCCATGATTGGCCCTCTGGTCTACTTTATGCATTTCTACCTCTTCCCCCTTATTCCCCAGTTTCCGAAGAAAGCCCGCCGGTTGAACAGCAAAGTAATCTTCATAGCACCATATTGGCCTCATCTGATTTGGTTCCCCTTCCTTTGGGCTCATCTGCTAGATCAACCATGGATTCTCCATCCAACCCCAGGGTTGATCTCCCATCCGCAGAATCTGATTCATCCCAACTTGAACAGCTTGAAGCTCACATCTTTGCTCCTCCAGTTCCCTTGATTGCCAGGCAGAATGATCTTTCTTTGCCAGTACATGACATTCTTATTGCATCTCATAAGTCTTCCACCAGAATTACATATCTCAGCAAGTGGAAAAGATTTACTTTTTGGCTGAAAGAAAAACCGGTAGATCCTTTTTCAGCACCAGTGTCGATAGTACTGGGGTATCTAGCCACCCTGTTGCAATCCGGTCTGTCTGCCTCTACCGTTAGAGTTCACTTGGCTGCAATATCTAATTTCCATGATGGTGTCCAAGACTCCTCTCATGTCACACAAATTATGCAAGACTTTCATAAAAGGCGTGAATCATCTAAAACCCCTTTTAGAGAACCTACTCGACCATGGGACCTGTCATTAGTCCTACAAGCTTTGACAATGCCACCTTTCGAACCAGCTTCTTGTGACCTCAAATATTTGTCATGGAAAACCTTGTTCTTGGTCGCCATTACTTCTGCCAAACGTATCTCTGTGCTTCAAGACTTATGCATCAAGAGTCCATATTTGATTTTTCATAGTTCTCAGTGACACTATCTCTAATCCTTTTTCTGCCAAAAGTGATCTCTGAATTGTCCATTAATCAAACCATTGAATTGGCAGATGTTAAGTTGTCAATCTCGCCTTCATTCTTGCTGGATGGGTTTGGAGCCGATCCTCGGCTCCGACTCGGCACTTGCTAAGCTCGAGAGCTAATTTTTACCAGCTCGAGGCAACCCTATATCCCATGATGCAAGGCGGAGACTATCCAGATCTCGTTTGCCGCTTCGCTTATGAGGTGCCTCTTTTACCAGCTCTAGGTAAGTTTTCTTAATAAGACTTTTAGTCTCGCCCCTTGTAATTTTCATAACCTTAGTTGTTTTGTGAACCTTAACGTTTATTTTAACCCTATTCCCGTTAGTGTTCCCTTTTTTTCGGGTTATTTATCCCCTTCCCTAGGTTAGGCCTTGGGCCTTCCCCTTTCCTAAATTTTCCTGTCAGGGATTTTTGTGTGTTTGAGTGTGTTGTATCCCTGTTTAGCTGTTTAGTTTAGATTTTTGGATTGGGTGTTATTTGTGTGTGTCTGTGTTTTTCTTGTCACTTGTGTTTCCTCGACAGCTATGTCGAAGGACACAAAGGTCTCAGGCTTCAAGAAGTGTGACTCGTGCTGTCAGAAGATGTCTGACAGACTGTCACACTTCTTGTGTTTACTGCCTGGGACCACTGCACCTGCAGGACTCTTGTGCTGTCATGCCTTCAGCCCAAGAGTCCTGCAGGAGCGTAGAAATAAATTTAATATTGAGGGGCTTATTAAAGCCTGAGAGCTCCCCGACTAAGTCGGCTCCGTGGAAGCCCTCGAAACCTGTCAAGCCTTCGGCTGCAAGTCCCAAGCCGTCGGCAACTGGTTCTGCTTCTTCAGTGTCGAGATAGGCTCCGGCCGGAGCCGATCCTTCCATTCTAGAAGTCACAGTATCTGCTCCATCCGGTGCCGATACTGCCAGATCTGGACACTCAGTGTCAGCTCTGGCTGGAGCCGACGTATCCTCGGCTCCTTCGGCTCCACCTATCTCTAAAGAGATCTCGATCCCCCTCATTGGAATCGATACGTTCGGCTCCGAGATCACCCCTGCTCTCGGAGTGGAGCCATCGGAGCCGTTCTTCTCTGTCGTCCAGGCTGTCTGATCACGACCTCGAGACAGTGGTGAGTAGACTATTAAAGTCTCAGGCATTGGCCCAAATGCTCCATAGCCTGTCTCAACAGACGATAGCTATTTCACATCCACCTAACATTCCTCCTTCGACTCTCTTACAGAGCTCGGAGCCGGAGCTCCTCGGAGCCGTGACTGTTGTAGCTTCGGAGCCGATACCACCCCTTTCGGCTCCGTCATCCTCTGCTCCGATTTCCTCCTTGAGGCCTTCATTGGAGGGATCCGGGTGTCTGGTCTCTCTCGTCTGCTCCGAGGGGGCGAGTGGCATCGGACCCCTGTCCGACCCCATTCTCCCTCTCGGGGCTTCGGCGTTGGTGAGCTCAGCCCCGACATCTGCCTCGGAGCCTTCCCTCTCGGTGAGGCCTGGAGTTCCTATCTCTTCGGAGCGGGAACCTTCTGGTCTCTCTGGGGGAGCCTTCGAGGTGATGAGGAGTGTACTAGCCCCTGGGCGTAGTCAACAGTCAGTTCCATCAGCTCCTCCCACTACAGTGCCTGCTGACGTCTCTTCCCACTCTCTTGCTCCCGGACCCAGAGATCCAACGGCTCAGGTTTCCCCATTGGGAATATCTTCCTCTTCCGAGGCTTCTCCTGATCTGTCAGGTGAACCTCCGCATAAGAGGACATGTAAGAGGAAACATCTAGACTCCCCCGAGTCTATTACATCTGATACTGACTTGGATGAGTCGGAGGGATCCCCAAGGTGGTCCTCTGAGGATGTCTCTTTCTCAGACCTCCTTGAACTCCTTAAGCAGAGGGGGAACTGGCCCTCCCTTAATCCTTCCGAGGACGAGTCAGTATACCTGGAGGCGTTCGGATCTTGACCCTCCACCTCCTGGGTGTCTCCGCCTTTCGACCCTCATATGGACGTAGTGGCTCGGAAGGCGTGGATGGCCCCGGATTCGGTGGAACCTATTCCTAGGAGGCCTTCTAAATTCATTACGGCCCCACCTGATAGGCAATATTTGACAAAAGGTGTCCCGGTTGATGCCATGGTGGTGGCTGCAGCCACCAAGAAGGAACTAGCTGATCCTTCAGTACCTGTCCATCCTCCTAACAAGGATTCTAGGACAATGGACAGGTACGGCAAGCGGATTTTTTCTTCAGCGACCTTTGCCATGCGATCGCTGAACTACTTGTCACTTCACCCGCCTTCAAAGAGATGTTCTTAAAGAGTTGGGAGAAGTTTTACAGGATCCGTCAGCTGCTGGGTCTCAGGATAAGATTAGCTCACAGCTAGGAATCCTAAACTCCATTGTTAACTCCTCCATGCGGCTCATTTCTTATGCAGCCGATGGAACGAGTAGGGCCGCAGGCACAGGAGTGGCTTTAAGGCGTCAGTCCTGGATGCGGCTTTGTAATTTTGCAGACCCCTTCAAGGCGTCCTTCACAAACTCCCTTTTTGATGGTTCGACCTTGTTCGGACCTCAAGTGAAAGACACTTTGACTAGATGCGAACAAGATGGCAAGACTCTTTCTGCCGTAGGAGTCCTTTTCTCCACCCCTTCAAGACCTTACCCAAAAGGTCAGAAGGGAGGGAAGATGTGGTTCCGCAAATTTCAAGGAGTCACGCCTGACGCACGAGGTCAGTTTACCCCCAGAGGCAGAGGGGGTAACGACAACAGACGCCACCCTAGGGGCAGAGGGGGTCCGCAGAATCAGGGTAGCAGAGAGCCTCTTTCTGACAAACCCTTCCAGCATCCCTGAGATGTTGCCCAATTGTCCACCTTCGGAGGCAGTCGGGGGAAGGTTATCGCTGTACCCAATAGCCTGGCTTTCCCTTTCTCAAGACAAATGGGTACAGTCGATTATATCCGAGGGTTACAAAATTCCCTTTATTCAAACCCCAATTCAGCAAAAGGGAATCCTTCCAGACGTTCCACCCGGTCTATGGGAACTGGCAGTACCAGAGATCAAAACTGCCAGCAAAAAGAGCCATCCAGCCAGTCCCAGCAGACCAAATAGGATCCGGAATCTACTCGAGGTTCTTTTTAGTACCAAAAAAGACAGGGGACTGGAGACCAATATTAGATCTGAGCAAACTAAACTTGTTTGTAAAGAAAACAAGATTCCGGATGGTCACGCTTCAGTCCATTCTACCCTTTCTGGGCAAGGACAATTGGATGTGCTCGGTGGTACGCATCCTGAAGATCTATCACATAAAAATTCACAGGCGCTCCAGAAGATTTCTCCGCTTTCGGCTGGGGACCAGTCACTTCCAATTCAGGGCCCTGCCCTTTGGACTCACTACAGCCCCCAGAGTGTTCACCAAATGTATGGCAGCGGTTACGGCTCACCTGAGACATCAAGGATTCCAGGTGTTTCCATATCTAGACAACTGGCTCCTCACTGCCACCACCAGGCATCAACTTCTCCAAGCCAGAGATTACACCATTCACATTTGCAGAGGGCTAGGGATTTCTATAAATTTTGAAAAATCTGCCTTGTCGCCTTGTCAATCTATTACTTTTATAGGCGCAAAATTGGACACCGTACAACTTTCAGCAAAGTTAACAGACCAAAGGATCTTGGACATTCAAAGTCACGTCCAGGTGATTCTTCTCAGCTACAAAATTCAGGCCAGATTTTCTCTGAAAGTATTGGGTCTTATGGCGGCCGCCATAACACTACTTCCCTTCGCTCGTTTTTACATGAGTCTTCTACAATGGATGCTATTCGCCCAATGGTCCTTTCAACAACTAAAAGAAAAAATTAAGCCAGCAACTGGTGAGCCATGAAGAGAAATCATTTATTGAGACTTCTCAGAAGTACTGAGACTTCATGAAAGCTTAATTCAAACAGACCGGTTTCGGCCTGGATTTTTCCTGGCCTTCTTCAGTGTGATATAGAAATAAGCATGCCAAATAAAAGAAGTCCTATATAGTAAAACAAAACATATGACTGGCTGACAATAGACATCACAGTCATTAAACTCATGAATATTCATGATGCATTGGAAAATATTCAGACATCACAAAATATAATTCATAAATATTCATTAAGCCCTGGATTAAACAGGGCACCAAGTTTGGTTATCCATTTCTTTTCTTTCATATCAAGTTTACCATGCCAACCAGATTTCTGACTTCGATCACCAATGAGTTTATCAATGATAATAAAGTGAAATTTAGCTGTTTGATGTTTGAGTGTATGTTTATATAGTGCATTTGTGTTCCTTTTACACTTGATGTCACTCAAGTGTTCTGACATACGTAATCTGAATGGCCTGGAAGTTTGACCAATATAAAAAGAATGGCAGCTGCAACAAGCCATGTAAATAGCCCAGTCAGTATTACAGTTGGCAAAGAATTGAATATCATATACTATACTACTGTTTTTACTGCTAAATTCCTTGGATTTCAAAATATGTTTGCAGTTACTACAATGACCACAAGGAAAACAGCCAATAAGTTTGTCACCCAAGATTGTGGTCTGATACAAATGAGGTAACATAGAATCAGAATGATGTTTATAGTGATTGAAATGTGCTGCTAAGTTCTTTCCTTTTCTGAATGAGAAAGAGCATACATTAGGTATTAACGTATTAATGTTACCATCCGCCTTCAGTATATTCCAATTGTCCTTGATGATGTTCATAAATCTGTTAGTATTTCTGCCAAATGTAGTAGTGAAGCGTAATATGTTTTTAGGTAAAGATTTTTTCTTATAAGTCAATAAATCTTGCCTACGTAGACCCAAAGCATGATTTTTAGCCATAGTAACATATCCTGAGTTATAGCCCCTATTTATGAATCTGCTGTATAGATCTTGAGAATGATGTTTGAAACTGACCTCATCCGAGCAATTACGTCTAATTCTAATAAACTGTGATTTGGGAATGTTCCTGGCTATATGTTTTGGATGATAGCTGGAGGCATGGAGTAAGGTGTTATATTGAGGAAACTTCCTATATACTTCAGTATTCAAGGTATTATCCTGATTTCTTGTGATCAGAACATCCAAAAATGTTATGGAGTTCTGGTCATATGTTATAGTAAATTGTATTCCCCATTTATTATCATTTAAGTATTCCATAAATTCACTGAGATACTCAATGTCAGATCTCCATACCATCCAGCAATCATCCAAATATCTCCGCCAAATATCAATCTCAGGCAAAAACAAATTGTGAGTGTCATCATAGATCAAAATCTCCTCAATGTATGCCATAAATAGATCAGCATATATGGGGCAAAGGATGCCCCATTGCTGTACCTTTAGTCTGTAAGAAACATTCCTTATCATAGAAGAATACATTCTTTGTAAGTACATGCTCGGTGAGATTAATCAAAAAAGTGTTAAAGCCAGGTTGGTAAATGTTTGACTTTTGAAGCCAATATTCAATGGCATCAAGACCAGCCCAATGAGGGATATTGGTATATAGTGAGCTTACATCTAATGTACATAACAACCAGTTCCCTTCTATCTGCATGTCATTAACAATGCTTACAAATTGGGTGGTATCCTGTATCCTGGATCTAACACAAGAAAGTAAGGGTTTCAGATATCTGGTCAGAAATTCAGAAAGTGGCTCAGTAAGTGATCCTGTACCCGAAACAATGGGTCTACCTGGTGGATGTAAAGGATCCTTGTGTATCTTTGGCAAAAAATAAATATATTGTCTGGCAGGATCAGTGATAGTTGGGTGACTTAAAGTTTTAGTTGTTATTATTCCATTGTCAACTGCAGAATCTAAAAAGTTGTCAATTTGTTGTTTGAACATAAAGGTGGGGTCCAGTGGCATTTTGGTGTAATATCGAGCATCACCTAGTTGCTTGTGGGCCTCGATATCATAATCACTCCAATTCATCACCACCACCGCCCCACCTTTATCTGCATGAAGAATGACAAGTTCTTTATTTTGTGCTAGTTCTCTCAAACAAGACAGTTCATTCTCCGTCATATTATTTGGCATGGGTAAACAAGTGTTAGACACAAAATGTAAATCACTAAGTACACTGCGTAAAAATAGGTTAATAGAAGGATGCATCGGAGGTATAAATGATGAAGCATGATATTTAAAAATATCCATTTGTGGCTGTTCTTCCCCCTTATCCTGAAAAAACAATTTGAGGTTAATGAGTCTATAAAATGCAAATAGATCCTGTGCAAAGGTGTCTTCAGGCACAAAAAAAAACAGGTATAAAAGATAGACCTTTATTCAATAAAGATGTTTGTTCAGGTGTTATTACAGTACTAGAGATGTTACAAACATTATTAGCCATAACATAATTCACTTGTTCGTTAATACTTCCATGAGATTCTGTAGACTTGTAACCCTTTTTGTGTTTCCTGCCCCCTCTTTTCCATCGGTGTTCCCTAACGGGGATGTGTAATTAGTGCATTTGGGTATGGGGGGCTCCATGGTGTGCTGTGTTTCCGTGTCAGTACCCGATGATGTATCATAATCGGTAGTGTCAGTGTGATTGCCACGTCCTTTCAAAATGGAACGTGGACGTTTCCTTTTGGTACTTGATGTATTTCTGTTATGTCTAGTGTATTTGAAGGGTTGCCCCCTCTCGTAATCAGACTGATCACGGGAAAATTTTTTAAGTTTTCTTTCCTTTAAGTGATTATCAAAATTTAACAAATCTGAACTAAGTTTAGATAATGATACAGAAAAAAATGTGTCATTCTGATACTGATTACAATCTTCTATTAGTTGTGACACCTTAGAGGTTTCTTTGTCTATAATCCTAGTATAATATTTTGACAAGGATTCAACAAACTTCATAGAGCATTCTTGTTGGATGGATAACCATTCAGTGGTTAAAATATCATCAGGATCAGAAACTAACGGTTGAATTTTGACCCTCAGACCCCTCGGACTAATGCCCTTGACCAAATATGCTTTGAGTAATTTGAGGTGCCAAACAAAAGATCTGAGTGTTTTCATATTTTTGTTAAGATCACCAAATAATTTTTCACATCGTTGTTCCGGCTTCATGGAACTAGTATTGCCTGATACTGCAGTAGCTTGGCCAATACCAAAGAGTGCAAGATCATCCTTATCGGATGATAAATCCAAAAGCATCTTATTTAACTCCATCAGTAATATAAAGTCGGGAATATATAAAAATAGCCACGCCCTGTATTGAGAAGAAATCAATAATCGGACAATAATGGCAATATTTTAATTTATGTCAGATTCTTCAAACAATTACCACGTCCAATACAGGACAATAATGGTAGGAAAACTCCAATTCTGATGAGTAAACACTGTGACAAACAAACACACAGTACCAGACTTCTAAATAGGTCAAATGTTTGGCACCCCAATTATATCTGTTTATAAAGAAGTTATTATAGTGATATAACCTTCACAATAATATGTATATATATATATATATATATATATATATATATATATATATATATATATAGTCCAAGAGATCCTCAAGACAAAATCCAAAAAATTAAGCCATTAGATCCTGAATAATATGAACAGCCCAAATGGAATTTGTATGCAGACCATTGAATAGTGTCAGGATGTAATCCTGATAGCCAGCAAAAATGTTTAGCCAAAATATATAAATAATGTTTGACAATTGTACTAGTTCAAAACATACTGATATCCAAGCATAAGTGGAAAAATCCACATAAGCTGGGACAAGATTATATATTTAAACCATGTATTATTCAAATCTGTAGAAAAGCATATATATATACGTTCCTAAAAAATCATATAGGTGTTTACATGTAAAACATGCTTCAAAGATGGTCCCTGTGGTTTCAATGATATTCACTGACAGAAGTACCCCACTAATATTAGTCATTCATATAATTTACAATAGGTAATTAAATGAATTTGAAACATGTGCATCACATAGATTACTAGCACTTTGATTTGTCTCCTAATAAAGTAAGCAAACAACAATTATAATCAACAACCATAGAGCATAAATGTTGTTCAATGACCCTATAGCAGAGAAAACAATAATAGCGAATATATGTACGAGTTAGGCTGAAGTCAAAGACATGAGTAGTATCCAATAATGTCCAAAAAAAGAATAATGTCGCTACTTCATAAATATAATGGAATTACAGAAAAGCCAGTTTTATAATGTTCAAGCACAATAAACATGTTCCCAATTCGAAGACTGATATCCAACGACCTAGTAGATCCAACTGTCTGTTCCTGTATATGGCGATATATCCAACAGCAATGTAGTAAAACACGTTAGCGAACAAAACGTTCAAAATGTCCCCCAAACAGATATGAGTTCGTCACAATCGCAAGGAGACTTCAATTGCACACGTTGGTTGTTGTCACCAAATTGTAATGAAAGTTCCCCAATCAGTAAAACACTTGGTACATCTAAAGTAAACACTGCCCCAAACCGTTGAAGACAATTGAATCCGTTGGTTAATATATCCTCACGAAAAAACGTTGGTAAGCACCCACATCAACACAGCGCATGTTTAGTCATTGCCCATAGTTATAATAAAGAACTCACCGGGAGATATTCAGAAAACCAGTCATTGCCCTTTCCTAACTTCAAGAAGTGATGTAAAAATAGACGATAAATCCAAACTTGAGAGGGATGTCCAAAAATATTAAATAAACAGGTCAGCCATACGAGCGTGGACAAACACGCCAACACAGCACACCATAGATCCCCAGCAGGAAGGATAAACACGTGTAACAGAAATAAGTTCCCCTGCGCGTGGGAAGTTGCACGGCAAGCTGCAGATTTTAAAGAAAAAATTAAGCCAGCAACTGGTGAGCCATGAAGTTATTGAGACTTCTCAGAAGTACTGAGACTTCATGAAAGCTTAATTCAAACAGACCGGTTTCGGCCTGGATTTTTCCTGGCCTTCTTCAGTGTGATATAGAAATAAGCATGCCAAATAAAAGAAGTCCTATATAGTAAAACAAAACATATGATTGGCTGACAATAGACATCACAGTCATTAAACTCATGAATATTCATGATGCATTGGAAAATATTCAGACATCACAAAATATAATTCATAAATATTCATTAAGCCCTGGATTAAACAGGGCACCAAGTTTGGTTATCCATTTCTTTTCTTTCATATCAAGTTTACCATGCCAACCAGATTTCTGACTTCGATCACCAATGAGTTTATCAATGATAATAAAGTGAAATTTAGCTGTTTGATGTTTGAGTGTATGTTTATATAGTGCATTTGTGTTCCTTTTACACTTGATGTCACTCAAGTGTTCTGACATACGTAACTGACTGGGCTATTTACATGGCCTGTTGCAGCTGCTATTCTTTTTATATTGGTCAAACTTCCAGGCCATTCAGATTACGTATGTCAGAACACTTGAGTGACATCAAGTGTAAAAGGAACACAAATGCACTATATAAACATACACTCAAACATCAAACAGCTAAATTTCACTTTATTATCATTGATAAACTCATTGGTGATCGAAGTCAGAAATCTGGTTGACATGGTAAACTTGATATGAAAGAAAAGAAATGGATAACCAAACTTGGTGCCCTGTTTAATCCAGGGCTTAATGAATATTTATGAATTATATTTTGTGATGTCTGAATATTTTCCAATGCATCATGAATATTCATGAGTTTAATGACTGTGTCTATTGTCAGCCAATCATATGTTTTGTTTTACTATATAGGACTTCTTTTATTTGGCATGCTTATTTCTATATCACACTGAAGAAGGCCAGGAAAAATCCAGGCCGAAACCGGTCTGTTTGAATTAAGCTTTCATGAAGTCTCAGTACTTCTGAGAAGTCTCAATAAATTATTTCTCTTCATGGCTCACCAGTTGCTGGCTTAATTTTTTCTTTTGAATCTGCAGCTTGTCGTGCAACTTCCCACGCGCAGGGGAACTTATTTCTGTTACACGTCCTTTCAACAACTACCCATGCGTCACAGGATCATAATAACTCCAACTTGCAAAAGGCATCTGACCTAGTGGATATAGTCCCCTCAAGTCCATCAGGGCAGACCCTTTGTTCCTCCTGCCCCGGTCGCCACGGTTACATTGGACGCCTCCCTGATCGGGTGGGGGGGGCATTATCAGGGCAGGATGGTCCATGGCACTTGGCAACCTTTCGAATACCATCTGCACATAAATGTCCTAGAGACGAGAGCAGTGCTTTTAACGTTGCAAGCCCTCTGACTCTCTTCCCCTGGGAATTATTGCAGTCCAAACGGACAATATGTCCGTAGTGTGGTATATCAACAAACAGGGCGGAACCAAGTCCTATCCACTGTGTCGAGAGGTTCTCAGACTTTGGCGGTGGGCAATCTCTTCTCACCGGTTTCTGATAGCAACGCATATCCCCGGGAAATCCAACATCATAGCGGACAGGTTGAGCAGAGCTATTCTCATGCCTCACGAGTGGTCTCTCAAACAATTGGTGACGGAAGAAATTTTTCAGGAATAGGGCCTTCCTTGCTGCGACCTTTTTGCTACACCTCAAAACAGCAAATGCCCAGACTTCTTCTCTCTCTTCCCCCTTCCAGGCCATCCCCCCACAGAGACGCTCTAACCCAAGATTGGCCCCGGAGACTTCTTTATGCCTTTTCCCCCCTTTCCTCTGATACCTCAAGTAATTCAGAAAGTAACCGCCTTGAGAGCCAAGTTGATTCTCATTGCCCCTTATTGGCCTCGACAGATATGGTTTCCGTTCCTACATCGTTATCTCTTGGTACAGCCATGGCATCTGGACCCGATTCCAGATCTTCTGACCCACCAGTCAGGGCAGCTGCACCAATCCATACCTTCTCTCAACCTCACTGCTTGGTTGCTCCATTTCCATCCTTAGCCAGGCTTCCTATGATTTCTAATCCCGTCCGGGATATCATAGTAGCTTCCCTTAAATCTTCTACCAGAAGGATTTACACTAGTAAATGGTAACATTTCTCCTTCTGGGCAAAAGCTAGGAATATAGACCCCTATACTGCTCCGATTCATTCGGTCTTGGACTTCCTAGCTGAGATTTTTCATTCAGGATCCTCTTCCTCCACAGTAAAAGTTCAGCTGGCAGCCATTTCGAATTTTCATATAGGCCTTTTGGACCACAACATTATGTCACAAACTTTGCAAGGCATTCCTTCGAGGTATCATTTTACTTAAATCTCTGATTAGAGACCCCCCACCACAGTGGGATCTAAATTTAATTTTAACATCCTTGATTCTCCCCCCTTTCGAACCTGCGGCTGCCTGTTCATTGAAATTTCTTTCTTGGAAGACACTCTTTCTAGTCATTACTTCTGCCAGGAGAGTATCTGAGCTTCATGCTCTCTGCATTCATCCTCCCTACTTAATCTTCCACAAAGACAGGGTATCTCTAAGGACTAATCCATCTTTCTTACCCAAAGTGGCATCGCAGACTAACTTAAATCAATCCATTGATCTTCCAGTTTTTTTTCCCAAATTATTCTGATAGAGCGGAACAAAAATTACATTGTCTTGATGTTCACCGCCAGCGCAGATATTATCTAGACAAAACTAAACATTTTAGGAAATCTGATCAACTGTTTCTATCCTATGCAGAGAACAGGAAAGGCCTTCCAGTTTCCAAGGTGACTTTATCTAGATGGCTGTCTTCTGTGATTGCTTACATTTGTCAGCTCAGAGGCAAAGAGTTGATTTCTAGGCCAAAAGCCCATTCTACCAGAGCTCTAGCTACATCTACAGCTTTTCAGGCTAGACTTCCAATAGACACTATTTGTGCAGCAGGCACATGGGCCTCTCCTCATACCTTTGTTTCACATTACAAATTAGACTTGGCCTCCAGAGACGGAGCGAATTTTGGTTCCACTGTTCTCAAGAGTCTGTTCCATTGTGCCACCCAGGATAGAGGTGCTAGGGACGCGGTCCCATCCAGCAAAAATGAAGGCGAGATTGACAACTTAACATTAAGAAGTTATGTACCTACCATAACGTTCCATGTTAGTTGTCTTCTCTCGCCTTCTTTCTTGCGTCCCGCCCTCCATCCCCCTAGCCTGGTCAGACCGAGAAGATTATGCCTCTTCTCTTAAGAGGCTTTATCCTTTTTTCT
>NC_056750.1:75258115-75398115 GCF_019279795.1 Protopterus annectens | reverse complement strand
ATATATATATATATATATAAAAACACAAAATATTTATATATATATTATATATATATATATAAAATATATATATTGTGTGTTGTTTTAAATATATATATATTTAAATTTTTTGTTTTTTTTTAATAAAAATAAAAATAAAAAAATTAATAAATTTATAATTTTTAAATAAATTTAAAAATTAAATATTTATTATTATTATTATTATTTATTGTAATATTTTTTATTTAAGAATAAATATTTATAAAAATAATTTTATTAAAAAATTTTAAAAATTTTTATATATTTATTTTTTAATTTTAAAAATTTTTTTGATATTATATATATTGTTTGTATATAATATTATAAATTTTTTTTAATATATTTATATTTATATATATATATATTGTTTTGTAATAATATGTTGTTATTAAAAAATTTAAAATTTTATATATAAATTTTATTATATTTGTGTTGTGTTTGTTTTTTTTATATTTTTTTTTTTTAAATTTTTTTTTTATTTTTATATATATATTGTTTGTTTTGTTTTTTAAAAGAAAATTTATATATATAATATTTTTATATATATTGTTTGTATATATTTTTATTTATATTTTAATATTGTTGTGTATATATATATTTTATATATATATTTTTTGTTTTATTATATTTTATTAATTTTGTTTTTGGTTTTTTTTTATTTATTTTTTATATATATTTATAGGTGTGTGTGGTGTGTGTTTAAATAAAAATTTTTAAATTTTATTTTGTGTGTGTGTGTGTAATTATATTAATATTTTTGTGTGTTTTTTATAATATTTAAAAATATTTAAAAATTTTTTGTGTGTTTTTAAAAAATTAAATATATATATATATAATATTGTGTGTGTTTTTTTTTTTTATAATTTATTTAATTTTGGAAAAAAATTTTTTTAATAATTAAATATTTTAAATAAAATTTAAAATTTATTTGGGGGATTATAAATTTTAAAAATTTAAAATAAAAATTTTTAAAATTTTTTTTTTTAAAATATTTATTAATTATTTTTTTTAAAAAAATTTATATTTTTTAAACATTTTTTTAAAATTAATATTTATAAATAATAATTTATAATTTTTTTAATTAAATAGAAATAATTTTATATTAATATAAATTTTATTTTTAAAATGTAAATATTAATTTAAAATATATTTTTTAATTATTTTTAAAATTTTTATAAATTTTATTTTTTAAAAATATAATTATATATTTTGATTAATTTTTATATATTATAAAAATTAAAATATAATTAATTTTATTATATATTTATATATTATTTTTAAATAAATCCAAAAAATAAATTTAAATATATAATTTTTAATTAAAAATAATATATATTTTTTTTTTTTTATAATTTTTTTTTTTTAAAAAAAAAAAAAAAATATTTTTTTTTTTTTTTTTAATTTTTTTTTTTTCATTTTTTTTAATAATATTTTTTATGTTATTTTATAAAATTATATATATAAAATTTTCTTTTTTTTTTTTTTTTTTTTTTTTTTTTTTTTTTTTTTTTTTTTTTTTTTCTTTTTTTTTTTTTCTTTTTTTTTTTTTTGTTTTTTTTTTTTTTTTGGGGGGTTTTTTTTTTTTTTTTTTTTTTTTTTTTTGTTTTTTTTTTTTTTTTTTTTTTGTTTTTGTTTTTTTTTTTTTTTGTTTTTTTGTTTTTTTGTTTTTTTTTTTTTAATTTTTTTTTTTTTTTTGTTGTTTTTTAATTATTTTTATATTATTTTTTTTTTTTGTTTTTGTATTATTTTTTTTTTTTTATTTTTTTATGTTGTTTAATTATTATAAATAAAATTTTTAATTATATATATATGTATGTGTGTATATATATATATATATATATATGTATATATATATATGTGTGTGTGTGTATATGTATATATATATATATATATATATATATATATATATATATAATGTATTGGTGGGTGGCTAACCTGGACTGCAACCGGGAGGCTGGAGCTAAACGGTATTAGGAGTGGCTATGAGGCCCTGCAGAACTGCAGTGGCAAAGCCTGCCCTGGATGTAGAGTAAAGTGGCAGATGATGCTTTGTAAAGGTGTGCACTGAACTCCAAGTAGCACCCTCCTAAAATGTCTTTAGTTAGTACTCTCCTTAGAGGCTACTGAAGTGGCTGCAGCTCTGGTTGAATGTGGCCTAATGCCCTTAGGCACTGGTTTGCCATGCTGTGAATAGCAAAAACGAATGCAGTGGCCTATCCACTTTGAAATAGTCTGCTTGGAGATGGCCTTTCTTTGTGATCCTGCAGCATATGCCACTAGTAATTGCTCTGTCTTCCTGAATACTTTAGTTTTGTCCAAATCGAATCTAAGCTGTCCATGTACGTCCAAAGAATGCAGAATTCTCTCCCCCTTGTTCTGTGGATTTGGATAAAAAGTTGGCAAATGAATAGTTTGGTTAAGGGCCACGCTGGACACCACCTTAGGCATAAATGTTGGGTTTGTCCTCTGAGACCCTGTCTGGATAAAAAATTATAAAAGGTTCCACAGCCATGAGTGCCTGTAGCTCTGACATTCGTCTTGCAGAAGTTATTGCTAGAAGCAGAGCTGTTTTCCAAGATAAAAACTTTATATCAGCAGTAGCAACTGGCTCAAATGGAGGTAGGGTGAGTTTTTCCAAGACATAATTGAGGTCCCATGCAGGTATTGGCATTCTCCTTGGAGGCCTTACATTTTTGGCTCCTCTGAGGTACTGCCTTAATAAAGGATGCAAAATGATTGGTGGCTCCCTATTGTAATGAGCCGAAATTGCAGAGGCATGAATTTTAATTGATAAAGATATGCCTTTGTCCAGCATCTCAGTTAAGTATTGCAAAATCTGAGGAATATTTGGTACAGCTGTATCGGCTCCTTGTACCTGGTTCCAAGCACAAAATCTCTTCCATTTTCCAGCATAAGATTCCTTAGTACTAGGCCTTCTGGCTTCCAAAATGACATCCATCACAGCTTTAGTGAGAGGTGTGCTTTGTATGGCTACATTATCCGCCATGCTGCCAGGTTTAGAGTCCTGAGTTGGCTGTGCAGGATCTGATTGTTTTGTTGGGACAGTAGATGAGGTATTTGAGAAGGTCCAGGCTGGGCATGTTCCTTAAGATCAGATACCAGTACTGGCGGGGCCAGTCTGGGGCAATCCAGTATCATCTTTGGTCTCTCCTGCCTGACCTTTAGGAGTAACTTGGGGAGGGAGAGGCAGTGGAGGAAAGGCATATACTGATAGGTTTTTCCAGTTGAAAGATAAGGGGTCCACTTTCCATGCTTGTCTGTGATAAGTCCTTGTGCAGAATCTTTCTAGTTGGTAGTTGTGAGGGGAGGCAAATGGATCTATGTCCGGGCATCCCCATTTCCTTATGCTGAAGACTTGTGGATCCAGCTGCCACTCGTGGGAGGTTTCTGTTTAGTTCGTCTGCCAGAGTATTTTCCTTTCCTGGCAAGAATTGTGCCTGCAGATGAACTTGGTAAGTCAATGCTGTGTCCCACAAAGCCATGGCTAGTCTGCAAAGG
The DNA here is from genome assembly GCF_019279795.1 of Protopterus annectens. Lineage (NCBI taxonomy): Eukaryota > Metazoa > Chordata > Ceratodontiformes > Protopteridae > Protopterus > Protopterus annectens. Next base: position 75,394,578 of record NC_056750.1, on the reverse strand, counting down.
GGGAAAGAATGTGTGCCCCCCTGCTTGCTTATATACCACATGACTGTGGTGTTGTCTGTCTTTATCAGTAGTTGTCCCTGATGAAGTAGGTCCTTGAAGGCTGTCAAGGCATTTTGAACAGCTAGCATCTCTTTTTGATATGTAGATGCATTTGGTTTGTGGACCAGGTGCCCTGAATGCATCTTCCTACCATGTGGGCCCCCCAGGCATAATCTGATGCATCCGTTGTTAGGTTCTGTCTGGCTGGGGGTAATGTGAATGGCTGTCCCTTGTTTTGGTGATGAGCCTTCGCTCACCATCGAAACTTCTGTTGCAGGCAGGGAATGAGTAATCCTTGATTCCAGGCTGTGGCAATGTTGTGTCCAGACACTTTTTAGGTACCACTGAAGTTTCCTCGTATGCAGTCTTGCATATGGAATTAGTAGGATGCAGGATGCCTAGCCCAAAGCCTGTAGAATTTTTCTTGCAGATAACTGGACCTTTGTTGCCAATCTGTTGAAATAGGTAGTCAGTTGCCTGTCTGGCGTGAGATAAGCCATCTGGGCAGTTGTATTTAAGCTTGCACCCAGGAATATTATCTCATGAGAGGGTACTAGTTTTTGTTTTCTTTTCGTTGGCTGTGTATCCTAGGCATGTTAAGTCTTTTCACAAACGCCAGATGCTGTAGTAAAACGTCCTTGTCCTCTGCTTGAATTAGGCAGTCGTCCAAGTAAGGATATATTTGTATTCCTCTTTGTCCGCAGAAAGCAATTACTGGTGCTAGGCACTTTGTAAAGACCCTGGACGCAGTAGATAAGCCAAAGGTCAGTGCAGAGAGAATTGGTAATGCATTGAGCCAGCCTTGAATCTGAGGTATCTTCTGCATGATTGCCTGATTGGGACATGCAGGTATGCGTCTTAAGTCTAAAGTCACAAGCCAAGCCTTTTTGCCCAGCATGGTCAGAAGCTGCTGCAAGGTCAACATTTTGAATTTTGGTATATCCAGGAATGTGTTTAGAATAGATAGGTCCAGTATTGGTCTCCAGGCTTTGTCCTTTTTGGGTACCAAGAAAAGTCTTGAGTAAAATCCTTGTCCCTACTCTTGCTGTGGTACTTGTTGAATAGTCCTGTGTCCATGAGGGGTGAGACTTGTTTTTGTACCTCTGCCCATTGATTTTTAGGCAGATCTGGCCAACCATTTGTCTTTGGCAGGGTATGGAAGTGAAACTTGTAGCCTTGTTGACACTGTGTAGAACCCACTTGTCCTGGGTTATAATGTGCCAATTGTCAGTAAAAAGTGCTATTTCCCCCCCCAAGGGTGCTGGCAGGAGATAAGTGCTTGGTGCAGGCAGGTGGAAAGTCATTGGGACTGTTTCCTGTATGATTTGTCTTCTCCACTTTTGGAAGTAGAAGCACCCCATTGCTTTGGCCTGTATGAACCTTGCGCCTGGGATCTGCCTCTAGGGTGTCTGGATCTGCCCCTTTGAAGTCTGACACTGGAAAGGACCAATTCTTTATAGGCCAGTGTCTACTAAACCTAGGTGGCTGTACTTGTAAATCTTTGACAGTTTGCATAGATTTAGCTTTGTCCTCCATTTTCTTTAACGCCTCTTCTGCCTTAACATCAAACAAAGTATCATGCTGTAAAGGTGCATCTAATAATTTAACTTTGACATGATCAGGCAGGTTTTGTTCCTTTAACCAAGCATGCCTCCTAATTATAGAACCCGTAACTGCGGCCCTGTAGGAAGCCTCCAGAGAATCAAAACCATGCTTTCCAACTTGTTCAGCTGCATGCGATAAATCCTGCATTTCCTTGTTTTCTGCACATTCAGAGTTTAACAACATTTTCTGTTTAAGCAATGTCATGACATGTTGCTGATATTTGAGCATATGAAACTGACAGTTTAAGGCCCTTATAGCCAAGGTAGCAGATATGTAAACCTTTTTTCCCCATCTATCCAGTGCCCTAGAATCTGTCAGAGGGGGGTAGTGTTTTTTGCAGCAGAAGCCTTAACCCCTTTGGGACCCTGTGAAATGGTCTCTGGGTCTGCAGTAGGGTTTTTGTAATGGAATTTGAGAGTCAGGAACACTGTAATATCTGTCAGGCTTAACATGAGCTGGAGGTAAGGAGTCAGGGGTCAGACTAGACTCTGAAAACACCATCTACAATGTCTAACACAGGTGGAATGGCTAGAGGCCTGTGTTGAGGTAGTAAAAATAAGTCCCTGAGCCTCTCTTTAGATTCTGAAAAATCTTGGCTCTCCCAGTGGAAATGCTCCCTCATGGTATGCAAGGTTTCCCCAAAAGAATAGTCCTCAGGAGGAGAAGCTAAAGGAATAGATTCTTCAGAATCAGAATCCGCATGGGGGGGGGTGAATATTCTGATCCGAAGAGGAATCTGAAGAAATAGAAACCTGATCTGAAGATTCATAGTCTGTCTCTTGCCTAGGCCTCTTATCAGGAGGGGGATGGGAAACCCTGATCAAGGTAATCAAGTCTTCGGCCATTTTGAGAATCTGTTTTTTGGGCATGGAGGCCTGTCCATGTGGCTCTTGAGTTTTTGTTTGTCTTTGAAGGTGCTTTAGTCTTTTCCTTTGAAGCTGAAGTCGGTTTAATGTATAGATGTTTAGGTCTGAATACACCCTCAGAAGCCGGTGCCTGCTCAGCAGCTTCGGACCCATCTGAGGGAATAGTGTCCGAGGCTCCAATACCTTGAGTTTCCACCGGCATAGCCGACTCCACGTGGGAGTCGGTAGCGGCCTGCGACTCTAAAGTAGTGGGTGTCGGGCTGCAAAAGCGCCTCACTGAGAACCGGCGACTGGCTTAGGAGAAACTTCGTCGTATGTTTTGGGCCTTGGTTGTCTATCCTTTTTTTCTCTGTGTTTTTTGTAAACTCCCGTAGATGGATGGGTATCCAACATTTTATAATTAAATCTGCGCCCAAAATAGTTTATTGCAAAATCATACCGACGCTTAATAGTGCATTGGTTAAATCTAGCACAAAACCGACAACTTGAAACATCGTGGTCAGGGCCTAGGCAAGGAATACACTAAGAATGAAAGTCCTAATTAGGTATTTGCTTTCCACAAGGAATACAATTAACTTTTTCTGACATCGGTCTGGAGCAAGAAAAGTTTCCCCAATGGGGTACTTGGCTTTTAATTAAGACTCTTAACACGAAAATCTCAGGAGTTGGCCGACCGGCACTTGCGAACTACTTCTGCTTCGGGCACCACGCAGCAAGAAAGACTGAAGAAAATAGCATTGGCTGCATCTTTTATACCCCTGACGACCTGACGTCAGGGAAGGGGCAACAGCAACCGACGCAGGACCCAAGACTTTGGAATTCAGGCCGACTGAGAGCAACCTGCCAGCAGGATTACCCAAATGTAATGACTGCAACAGTGAAACACTAACATCAATCCTCTCCATCAGTTTTGTCAACTGCTCAGTATGTCATTTCAATTAACTGAATCAGAATTGATTGACCCTATTCTGTTTAAATGGGTTTGAATATGCAATGCTTTTAATTTACTCCAGTGTTGTGCAACCTTAGAGTAAGTTATTTATTTATTTTTACATTTGTTAACTGGGTTAGTCTGTCTGGGTTCTTAGAAGCCCTTTTTCAGCAGAGACCCGAGGAGAAAAGCTCCTAAAAACATTTTAAGTAAACAAATAGAACAAAGATAAGCACAGATCACATTTTAAGTATACATACTTCTGAAGTAATTACATAACATGCAATAAAGGAATATACAGAATGGATGGAAATACCATACATATTTTTTAGTTTGAAGTGGTAAGCATGAGCCAGCTGCATCCAGTATAGCAGTTTTACCCTTAATTCTTCCAGGACTTTTTTGGTGGTGAATTGATGACATGGCGTATTTCTCTTCCCGCATCCCCTCAGTTATCTGTTCATTATCATGACCTTTTTGTATTTACTTACTATCTATCTCCTGACTGTCTTCATCTGTACTTTTTGCATTGTTAAAGTTGATCACTCAACCTAAGTTCTGCTCTCCACCTATTTTATTTCCTTTTCTATGCATTTTTTCCATCATTCCTCGTACTGCTTTCAGTCCTACTCTTTCCTTTGCCTGGCCTTTCCATAAGGCATGCTGAATATCATATTGGTGAACCCTTGGTTCTTTTCGCTTGCTTGTAATTCAGAATACTTTCTCTAACAACCAGCATTGAATAACTGCTGTTTTAATTTGCATTTTGTATAGCTTTTTTCTGTTGTGTACATTGTGTATTTATGAGACATTAAATTAGCGGTTTCAGCTGCCTGTGTTGGTGATGGCTCAGTTGGATGTTAAAGATCCCACAGAAGTTGTAAATAAGAGCAGGAAAGTTTCCCCTGGTGATTTGGCCAAATTTTCCTTAGTCTGTATGAGTACCATCTTGGATCTCCCCAAACAGAGGACATAGGCCTAGTGGGTCTATCCTGGTCAAAGAATCAATAAAATCAATTTATCTTGCTTTCGGGGAGGGGTACAGTCAGTATTTATCATTCTTACTGCTTCAGTAGCCTTTTGGCTATATGGGTTGCATCTAGCCTAGGATACAACAACCAGCCAGGTTCACAAAGCTCTGGCTCCCTCCCATGCCTTTAATCTGACTGCCGATTGGTCAGCCCAGATGAGGGAAATTAACTTGTCAAGAGTGGTGAAATCTTCAGTACTTGTCACCTCCAGAGGAAGCAGCTGTAAGGTTCCACAGGAGCAGCAGTTTGCTTTGAAGCTTCAATGTGAAGTTGTTAAATCTCGCTGTTTATTCTCACTGATGGGTTCGGAGCCGATCCTCTGCTCTGACACGGCCGATAGCAAAGCTCAAGGTTTAGCAATAGCTAGAGACAAAGCCCCTTATCCCATGATGTACTGCTGGAATTACCTCAGATCTAGTTTGCCGCAGCACGGATCTCTTGGTTTCCAGCGTTGCTCGAGAGTTGTTTTTCATCTATTAGCAAGTTTTTACAAACTTTTTTCTATATTTCTTAGTGTTAGTTTAGTACTACTTTAGTGTGGACTTTTATCCCCTTCCCTTATAAACGGTTGTTCTGGCCTGTTTGAGTTGGTGGCCTTTTTGCTGTTAATTTTTGGTCTTGGCCTTTAGTGGGTAGTTAGTTTATTAGATAGTCTTGTCAGTTTATATATATCCTTATCTTAGTGTGGCCTTTTTGGGCATTGTTCAGTGTGTTAAAACTGTTTCATATTTGCTTAGTTGTCTTAGAGTTTAAGCATTAGCTTAATTATGTCTGAAGTTAGTGTGTATACTGTTTTGAGTGCGAAGCACCTACAAGAATCTTGTAGTATTTCATTCCTCTTCTAGAGTGCTGTTAGAAAGGAAGAGAATTGGTGGATCGAGGCTTGCTTAAACACCCCTTCTCTGAAGCTTTGAGTGACCAGGATGGTGCCAGCAAGTCTTCTAAGTCTTTAAAATCTTCTGCAGATTCCAGGGGATCTAAGAAGGCTAAGAAAATGGACGATTCAGGGCCATCTGTTCCACTGACCTCTGAGCAGAGTGTCTCTTCCTGTTGGAGCCAGCTCACAGCCTTGGAGCCGGTCTCTGAGACTCCATCTCCCTTACTTCAAACAGCACCATCTGTGCATTCATCGAAGTCTTCTGTCAGCCTCTCTGATCTGGATATGGATCAGTTGGTGCAGAAGCTCTTATGGGCACCAGGCCTTGCCAAATTGTTGGCTCCTACAGTTCCTTGCCAAATTGTCAGCTCCTACACGTCCGTCGGCACCAAAGACCATCACCCCTGCTCCTCCTCCGAGCCGTACCGGACCTTCAGAGCTGGAGGAAGTCGACCTGATGTATGTTGATCTGTGGAGCAGAGACCTGTCCCAGTATAGTCTGTTCCATCTGCTCAGACATCCTTGGCGCCGACCAGGGACTCTAGGAGCCGACACTCTCCTGTCTGGTCCAGTGAGGGTAGTCGTACCGACTTGTCGGTGCCGACTCTTCCTCTCAGGGCTTCAGCTCGGATGAGCTCGACTCCTACCTCAGGCTCGGAGCCCATGGCCTCGATGTGGGAGGATTGTGCGATTCCTTCGGGTCAGTCTACTCCTCATCGGAGCCGTGGTGCTTTCGAAGCTATGAGGAGAGCCGTGGTGCTTTCGAAGCTATGAGGAGAGTCATGTCTCCAAGGACATCTTCAGCATCAGGTCCGGTTTCCTCCTCCCCTCAAGCTCCTGTGTCTGCTTCTGTTTCTATCGGCCAACCCAAGCGTAGAGACCCTGAGCCTCAGGTAGCCCCACAGGGCGCCCCTTGCTCCTCCAAGACCTCTCCAGAGGCTCCCGCTGAGGAGGTCCCCAGGAAGAGGTTGTGTAAGAGGAGACACTTGGACTCCCCACAGGAGTCTCTGACATCAGACACTGACTTGGATGAGTCAGAAGGGTCCCCTCGATCCCCCTCTGAGTATACCTCCTTTGTGGAGATACTAGAGATCCTTGGGCAGAGGGGTGATTGGCAGTCCAAAAGCCCTACTGAGGACAAGTCTGTGCTTCTGAAGGCTTTCGGGTCTCAACCTTCCACCTCTTGGGTGTCTCCACCTTATGACGAGCTCATGGATCTGATCTCTCGTAAGGCGTGGGAGTCACAGGAGTCCATGGAACCTGTCCCTCAGAGGCCAAATAAGTTCATTTCCACCCCTGTGGATGAACCTTTTTTGACTAAGGGGGTGCCTGTTGATGCCATGGTGGTGGCAGCCACCAAGAAGGAAATGTCTTGAGACTTCCTCATCTATCCATCCTCCTAACAGAGATTCTAGGATCATGGATAGATACGGGAAATGCATGTATAGTTCAGTGACTTTTTCTCTTCGACCACTAAACTATTTAACCCACTTCACCAGACTGCAAAGAGATCTCCTGAAAGAGCTAGAAGAGACTCTCCAGGGTACGGTAGCTGCAGTGGTTTCCGACAGTTACCAACCAGCTCGCTACTCTAAACTCTATTGTGAACTCGTCCATGCGTCTCGTATCTTATGCAGCTGATGGTTCGAGTAGGGCTGCAAGTTCAGGCATTATTGTGCATAGACATGCCTGGATGCGTCTGTTCCTTCGGAGCCCTTCAAGTCTTCTTTTATCAACACCCCCATTTGATGACTCATTCTTGTTTGGGCCCAAGGTAAAGGAAACTTTGACCAGGTGTGAGCAGGAAGGAAAGACTTTGTGCTGTTGGAGTCTGTTTTTCTACCCCTACTAGGCCTTATCCCAAAGGCCCTAGGGGCGGAAAGATGTGGTTCTGAAAAGCCCAAGGAGCCTTTCAGGACACACATGGTGAAACCCCCTCTAGAGGCAGAGGAGGGGGTTGTAATGGAAGACTCCGCCCACGCGGCGGGGGGGTGTCTGCAACAGCAGGGTGACAGAGGCCAGTTCTGTGGTCAGCCCTACCAGTGCTCCTGAAAGAAGGCCCGGCTATCTTGCTCTGGAGGCAGTTGGGGGTCGTTTGTCTTTATACCCAGAAGCCTGGCTAGACATAACATCCGATACCTGGGTACAAAGGATCATCTCCAGAGGGTATTTCATACCGTCCCCCCCACTCCTGTCAAGAGAATCCCAGACGTTCCTCCCAGTTTCAGGGAACAAGCAGCCATAGAGGTCCACAAGTTGCTAGAAAAAGTCATCCAGCCAGTCCCAGCAGACCAAACGGGATTCGGAACTTACTCAAGATTCTTTTTGGTTCCAAAGAAAGCAGGCAGCTGGAGACCTATCTTGGACCTCAGCAGACTCGACCAATTTGTGAAGAAAAGTTCCAAATGGTCACGCTTCAGTCCATACTTCCCTTTTTAGGGAAAGGCGATTGGATGTGCTCCATCAATCTCAAGGACGTGTACTACCACATAAAGGTGGACAGACACTCTAGAGATCACCTGCATTTCTGGCTGGGAGCCAGTCACTATCAGTTTCGAGCCCTGCCTTTTGGTCTCACTACAGCCCCTAGAGTGTTCACCAAATGCATGGTGGTGGTAACGGCTCACCTGAGGTGTCTAGGATTCCAGGTGTTTCCATACCTATACGATTGGCTCCCTACCTCCACCACCAGGCTTCAACTGATTCAGGCAACAGAGTCCACTCTGACACTCCAACACTCCAACCAATTAGGCATTACGTTCAACTTCGAAAAGTCTGCCTTGTCACCATCGCAGCATATCATCTTTATAGGAGCAGAGTTAGATACCTCAGCCACCACTCCAGGTCTTCCAGCCGAAATGGTCTCGCTTCTTTGCCAGCACATCGCCTCATTAATTTCAAAGAACAGAGCTCCAGCCGCAGAGGTCTTGAAAAGTACTAGGTTTGATGGCGGCAGCAATATTAGCTATTCCTCTCGCAAAGCTGCATATGCAGATTCTTCAATGGCTTTTGTTCACCCAATGGTCTTGCCAGGATTTACCAATGAACCACATGATCCTCATCACAAACTCATGCAAGAGGGACCTTCAGTGGTGGTCTCCATGTCACAGTGGGACGACCCTTTGTCTCCCCCCCCCCAGTAGCCACTGTGACCACAGATGCTTCCCTGATAGGGGGGGCATTTTTAGGGAAAGACTGCCCAAGGCACATGGACAGATCAAGAGTCACATCTGCATATCAATGTTCTAGAGATGAGAGCAGTACTTCTGGCGTTGCAGTATTTTCTTTTCAGGACTCTCTTCCTCTAGGGACGAGTGCAATTCAGACAGACATGTCAGTGGTCTGGTACTTGAACAAACAGGGCGGAACCAGGTCCTACCCCCTTTGTTGAGAAGCCCTCAGAGTATGGCAATGGGCTGTGTCATCCCAGCGTTTTCTGTTAGCAAAGCACATCCTGGGGAAATCCAACGTGATAGCGGACAAGCTGAGCAGGGCAATCTTGCTGCCTCACGAGTGGTCTCTCAACCAAGACATTGCGGACAGGATTTTCCACAATTGAGGCCAGCCTTGCTGCAACCTTTTTGCCAGTCTAATTCTGAGGAAACCTGGTCCTTTCTGCCTTTGGAGGAATTTTCTCTCTCAGGCTATTTTCATGATGAATGAGATGTATTGTTTGGAACAAATGGATGTTCCCACTGAACTGAGGAAATGTTGTATGGTACAAGTGGCTATGTCTCATTCAATACTAATCCCTCCCATTTTTCCAGCCTTGGAGGATGTGTTTAATGCTGCCTGTAATAACTTGACTGTCAACCTTCAGTCCTAAGAAAAGTCAGACTGTATAAAGTACCTCAAACGGATACATTTTTGTTTTCGCACCTTAGATCAGTTCCAGGTGCTATATCTGCTTCTTCACCAGCTGGAAACAGACTCTTGGAATACCAATGCTTCCCCTGTGGACAAAGAAAGAGAAGCATTGTACATATTTGGTAAGATAATTTTCTGTTCTTCCAGTTTAGCATATAGAATTCTTAACTGAAGATGCATATGAGGAAGTATATTCTGTTTTTGCAGACAGTTTGAGGGAATACTGTGCCTCATTTCCTTCATAAGATAGCTCATTTCTGAATTCTGTTTATCTCATGTTGTCAATTTCATTCATTCCTCAACTGCGGGGTTCGGATCTGACTCTGCCACTTCTTCCAGGTCATAGAATTCCTAAGCTCTCGAGCTCCTCCCTTTACCCATAATGTCCCACCAACCTAACATACCTCAGATCTCATTTGCTGCCATTGTGAACAGATGTAGATTGAGATCTTAAGCTTTAGGTCTTGTTTAATCGATAGTTTTCACTTTTACATGAGTTTTAATTCTATTTATTCTTTTTTTTACAGTTATTCCTCTCTCCTCCCTTTTACTCTTGTAAATTTCATATACTAGGCCTTTTTTTCTCATACTTTTGAGTACTTCTTAATACAGTCTTCCTTTTCTGTACTAATTATAGCTTTTAATACCATTGGTGGTAATTCTTTTCTCTTCCTTACGTCTTTATTTTAAAAATCCTTTCTATTCTCTTTTTTTTTCTTATAGTAAGTTGTCTAAATTTTCCTTCAGCCTTTCAATACATCAGACAAACCATCTGGTTTAAAAAAATGTGTGGCTTGTGAGCACAAAATTCTGAATTCAAACCCCCCACACAGAATGCATGCACTGTTTAGGTCCCAAACACCTAAACATTGTGATATTTGTAAAAGCTTCCACTCCTGAGCTTTGATAGAAAGAATAAGCTTTATCCTTAGAGGTCTTATCCCTTCCAAACACTCTACTCCGGGGCTTAACCCCCTAAAAACAGAACAAGAAGGGCAACTCTATTGCTAAAGATTCACGCAAAAGATCCCCTGATCGCCCTTCTACTTCAGCATCGACTTCAGTTCCTTCATTGAAGCCAGAAGCTAAACTTTCGGATCTGACTATTTTGGAACCAAAGCAAAGAGTTGAAAGATTCTGTCGGATCCATACTCCACCTTTACATTCAGAGACTTTCCCATCCAAATTTCCATCTCTGTTCCTTGAACAGTTACTCGGACAACATTATAGGCCTTCAGTGACTTCCTCTCTTCCATCCTCCAGGAGCCTGTCCAAAGCAGATGTGGATAGGATGTTAAGGAAGTGCCTCTGGATGCAAATTCAAGAGTTCTCTTGGCTCCAACCCTGTGATAGATCCACACCACCTTTAATATCTTGTTCTCTGATCCATTCTTAGGTTTTGGAGCAGTTGGATCTGAAATCATTGGGGCGTCTTCCTCTGATATGAAGATCATGTTTTTTTCGACTCTAGTAGTTTCTCTGAGTTCTCCAGCACTGAGTACCTCTGAGCTGGGGGACTCCTGATGCCGAAGCATTGAGAGCATCTCCGGGTTTTTGGAGTCAACTCCAAAATTGTCAGAGCGGTCTTCCCCTTGGAGCATCAGTGTTAGTTTGGTTCCGACTCCCTCCTCGGGTGTGTTGCCTACTGGACATTGGAAGCTGATGATCCTAGAGGTTCCTTTGTCCGATCCATCGGTTTCTACTTCTGGCAGGAGCTTCACTTTTAGAGGTAGTGGAGAGAGTCTTCTCTCTGCCTGGAGATCAGATGACCCCTGTCTTCCTTGAATCAGACCTCTTGTCTCATTCAGTTTCACTTCCTGAACCTCATTCATCCCTTCCACTGGGGCAGCCAGTCCGAACTAACCTCCAGTATACCCATCAAGGTATCATTATATGATCTGAAGTAGGTACGTCATTTGTCAGCAACCTTTGGGTCTTGGGTCCGATCTCGGATCCGAGCCGGCAACTTATTTCATAGCTTCGAGATCTGAGCTCCTAGCTCCTCCCCTTACCCATAATCCCCTGCCAACCCTGACTGACCCCAGATCTAGTTTGCCGCTCTTAGAGTAAGCTTCTAGATTGCTGAGCTCCTGGCGTTTTATAGATAAGTGGTTAAAGTGTGTGTGTGTGTGTGTGTGTGTGTGTGTGTGGTTAGACTTCCTTCGCTGGTACGTAGTGCGTGTGTGGGCTGTTGTGTGTTGGGGCCTGATCTGTGTGAGGTAGTTTTAAACTTTTTTTTCAAAAACTGTCTGAGGCCCCAAAGCCTATTTTTTCCAAGTGTGGCCATAAGTTTTCACCGGCGGATGGCCACACACTGTGTGTTCGGTGCCTTGGGGTTGAACACCTCTCCTCTGGGTGTTCGATCTGTGCAGCGTTCAACCCCAGGGCACTGAAAGACCATACGTCGAAGCTGATCCTGGCGGGACTTTTGCCCCCAGATCAGGCTTCGGCCTCCGGTACTCCCGTGGCACCACCCCAGTCCTTGGTGGTGGCCACTCCTGCCCCCTCCCCCCAGCCGGGACTCAAACTCCCACTAAGGCGCCGGAGGAGAGGGAGGCCAGGAGGGAGAAGCACTACAAGCGGCGGAACGAGGCCTCCGCTTCGGGGGCCCCCCCCCAGCTAAGCGGGCTTCTCCCTCCATGGCTTCTAGGTCCCCTCCTCCTCGGCTCCGATCCCCGTGCTTCTCTTCGGGACCCGAGGAGGAGGCCCGATCTCCGTCGAGGTCATCGAGGCAGCACTCCCGGCCCGCCTCGGTGGCCTCGTTGAGATTTACCTACAGCCTTTCGGATGCGGACTTGGACCGGATGATGCGAAGGTTCATCCAGGCCCAGCTGCAGATGGGAGTGCTCATGCCTCCCCCCTCCCCTTTGGGGGATAGCTCAACACCTTTTTTTGCCCAGATAGCTCCTTCTCTGACCCGCTTTCCGGGTTCGGAGTGCACTGAGCCGGGCAGCATTGGAGCCGGGCGTGGGTTGGCGCCGACAATACTGGGTACTTCGGATCCGACTCTGCCCTCGAGTCTGTAGGGTCCTCCCTTTTCGGATCTGAGTTCTCGGAGCCGTGGGCCGAGCTTCAGATCCGAGGGATTCAGTGTGCCTTCAGCTCCGTCCAGGTTGGATCGGATCCAAGTGGGAGTCTACTTTCGGATCCCAGGGAGAACGACTCCCCCTCGCACTTCGATGCAGTGGAGAGGGCTCTGTTGAGGACCCCCGGCCCTTGCTTCGGCTCCACCCCGCACTCCCTCTCTGCTGAGTCAGGCTTCAATCACCCGGCCTCGGGGACAGCCTGCTTCGATGTCTCGGGGCATTCCCCTGGAACAGGTCGTTGCTGGTGAGACCTCTGACAGTCCCCCCCGAGGATGTGCCTCATAAGCAGAAGTGTAAGGGGAGACACGTGGACCCCCCCCCCCAAGTCCTTAACAGAAGACACTGACTTGGATGAAGGGGAAGGCCCCCCAAGGTCACCCCCCGAGGATGTCTCCTTCGGAGACATCATGGAAATGCTCAGGATGCTCTTTGTTTGGCATCTACTTTTCTGAAGTACAAGCAAACACAGGAGGGTTATGGCTGACAAAGTTTGTAGATGACTGCAAACTGGGCGCCGTAGTGGAAAACACATCCGACACAGATATCCTTCAGAACTCCAGTTATATTCAGTTGCTTACCGCTTGCTAAGAGGTGACCTATGCCTGACATACAAGGCCATGTCAAACCCAGATTTGATGAACATGCTTCATCTCAAAAAATCTAGATCCCTCAGAGCCACAAGGGCGGGAGACTTAAACCTCGACACGGTTATTAATAGGATGTGCTGGAGGGATAGATTCATCACCCAAAGACTCCCTATGCTGTGGAACAAAATCCCGGTTTATGTGAGGCAGAGCACCTCGCTGGCCTTGTTCAAGAGGAATCTTGACCAATGGATGGGAGATCGCAGATACACCCCAGGGGTTACCTCAGTGTCACTGCTCGACAGAGGCACAGCAAAATAATGGGCATAGTTTCTCCAAACTAAAGGGGTGGCGTAAGCCACAAAACTATGGGCTAGGCTTATAAATGCCCTCTGGCAGATAGCCTAGTATGAACCTATGAACCTATTAGGGGGGGGTCTGTCCCCAAGGCCTCCTCCGAGTCAGTGTTCCTGGAGGCATTCGAAGCAGGACAGTCTACCTCTTGGGTGTCCCCTCCAGCCGACCCCCTGGTGGACCTTATTACCACCAGGGCGTGGAAGGAGCCTGACACTGGAGCCAGTTCCCAAACGCCCCGATAGAATTCTGAGCCCCCTGCGGACAGATCCCACTGGAGCAAAGGTCCCCCCATAGATGCCATGTTGATGGCGGCAGCCACCAAGAGGAAATTGGCTCAGGAGAGCCCCTCGGTCCATCCACCGAGCAAAGAGTCCCGCTCGATGGATCGCCTGAGGAAGCGGGTTTTTAGTTCAGTGACCTTCTCAGTAAGGTCTCCGAACTATGTGGCACATGTTATTAGGATGCAGTGAGACCTTATCAAAGAGTACGCTACTTCCCCCCCGGAGTCCATGTCGGCGGAGGACAAACAATTGTACTGCACTCGCATGGCCACTCTCGATATCTAATACCTCTATGCAGTTGTTATCCCATGCTACAGAGGGAGCCGCTAGAGCCAGCGGAGCAGGCCTCATGAGGCGCCAGCCCTGGCTCTGACATTGTGACTTCGCGGAACCCTTTAAGGCGTCATTTGTGAATGCCTCTTGATGGTTCTGCCTTATTTGGCAAGACGGTTCGCGACACTAGTCCAGAGCGAAAAGGACGGGAAGACGTTGTCTGCCGTCGGAGTCCGCTTCTCCGCTCCCCAGAGGTCCTTCTCCAAGAACCAAAGGGGACAGAAGATGTGGTTCCGGAAATCGCAACATTCCCAGCCTGCTCCGGACAACCAGTCCTCCTGTGGCAGAAGACGAGGAGGATGCCGCCCTAGAGGCAGAGAGGGCCCAAAGAATTTTGGGTCCAGGGAAACTTTCTCTGACCGACCCGCGCAGCAACCCTGAGGGGTTGCCCGACTGCTCCACTCTGGAGGCAGTTGGGGGGGGGGGGCGTTTCTCAAAGCACCTGGCAGCTTGGGAGTCCATCACATCAGATCGCTAGGTGCTTCGTATCCTATCCAGAGGTTACCAAATTCCCATGTATCATGTCCCCATAATCAAAAGCCTCCCCGATGTACCCACCCGATCAGAGGGAGGCAGCAGCTGCAGAGATCCAGAAGCTGCTAGAAAAAAGAGCCATCCAGCCCGTCCCCCCAGACCAGCTCGGATTAGGGTTTTACTCCAGGTTCTTTCTGGTGCCAAAAGAGACCTCTCCCTTCTGAACCTGTCTGTAACCAAAGAAAAATTCCGGATGGTCACTCTTCAGTCCATTCTCCCCTTACTGCGGGAGAACGACTGGATGTGCTCTATAGACCTCAAGGATGCGTACTACCACATTCTTATGGACAGACTATCCAGGAGGTTTTTCAGCTTCCGGCTGGGAGCCAGTCACTACCAGTTCAGGGTCCTTCCCTTTGGCCTCACCACAGCCCCCAGGGTGTTTACCAAAGTATTATCAGTGATAGCGGCCCACCTGAGACTCCAGGGAATGCAGGTTTTTCCATACTTGGACAACTGGCTCCTGACCGCCCCGACAAGGCATCTACTTTGCTCAGCCAGGGACTACTTCCTCCGGCTGGCTCCCCAGCTGGGCATCACCATCAACATGAACAAATCCTCTCTTGCTTCTACCCAGGTGATAGAGTTTATAGGGGCCAAATTGGATACAAGAAACCTTCTAGCATTTCTGACTGCGGAACGTCTTCAGAACCTGAGGCTGCATGTGCGGGCCATTCTCCAATCAACAGCTCCACCGGCGGGATGGGTCCTGAGGGCTCTAGGCTCCATGGCGGCGGCAATCACTCTTTTGCCATTGGCTCGTCTGAACATGAGGGTACTGCAATGGACCCTCCCAAGTCCAATGGTCTTCAATGTTACCCCCTAAACCATCCTATTTCCATCAGCAGGGCGTGCAGGACGGCTCTCTTATGGTGGCTCCAATCTCCGGATCTTCATATGGGACGTCCTTTCTCCACGCCTCCTCCCCTCTCCACAGTGACCACGGACGCCTCTCGCCTCGGGTGGGGGGGTGGGGCATTGCGCAGGCAAGACAGTCCAAGGCACGTGGAACGACAGAGACCACCTTGCATATCAATGTCCTGCTGATGAGGGCGGTGCTATTGGCGTAAGCACTACAGAACCTTCTTCCGGTAGGGACTATTGCGATACAGACTGACAACATGTCAGTGATCTGGTACATCAACAAACAGGGGGGAAACCAGGTCCTATCCTCTTTGTCGGGAGGCCATGTGAGTGTGGGAATGGGCGATTTGTACCAACTGCTTTCTTGTTGCAATGCACGTTTTGGGACGGTCCAACATACTGGCGGACAGACTCAGACGCACCATCCTTTCCCCTTACGAGTGGTCTCTCAATCCCCAGGTAGTGAAGCGGATTTTTGCCGTGTGGGGTCAACCCTGTTGCGATCTCTTCACCTCTCCCTCGAATACGAAATGCAACAGCTACTTCACTATAATTCCCCCCATCTGGGAATCCCCGAGAGATGCTCTGGTGCATGCTTGGCCCCCCGGTCTACTTTATGCCTACCCTCCTCTGCCCCTGATGCTGAAACTCATACAGAAAGCCAGTCGGTTGGGGAGCAGGATGATCCTCATTGCCCCATTCTGGCCTCGTCAGACGGGGTTCCCTTACCTGTGGTCTCATCTGGTGAATCCGCCTTGGATTCTAGATCCCCTCCCGGATCTAATATCTCATCCCCTAGACCTCCTGATCCCGAATCTGGACAACCTCAAGTTGACAGCTTGGCTGCTCCAGTTCCACTCCTACTCAGGACTCCCGGAATCTCCTCACCAGTTAAAGCCATTCTCGTAGCAGCACATAAACCTTCCACTAGGAAAGTCTGTCGTAAGTGGAAACGCTTCTCCATCTGGGCAGAGAATAATAATTTAGACCCCTTCACAGCCCCGTTACCGTCTGTGTTGGAGTTCCTTACAGGTCTGTTCCATCAGGGGGCTAGCTGCTCTACGGTCAAGGTTCAACTAGCAGCTATTTCTTATTACCATGTGGGGCATGAATCGGGCCCCTTGATTACAGCGAAATTGTGTAAGACCTTTCTCAAGGGTACTTTCTTGCTCAGACCTCCTGTCAGGGAAATTGTACCCCCTTGGGATTTGGCTCTAGTTTTACAGGCCTTGACAGCTCCCCCTTTTGAACCGGCTGCCTCGGTCGATCTTAAGTACCTCTCTTGGAAAACGGCGTTCCTAGTCGCTATTACTTCGGCGAAAAGAGTTTCCGAGCTTCAGGCCCTTTGTGTGAAACCCCCATACTTGGCCTTTCATCAGGATAGAGTGTACCTCAGGACCAATCCTTTACTTCCCAAGGTGGCTTCAGAGGCTAATAACAATCGGTCCATTAACCTACCAGTTTTCTTCCCGAAGTATCAGAACAAGGGAGAATACAGATTCCATTCCTTAGATGTGCACAGACAACTGCGCTTCTACATTCACAGGACTGCTGGTCATAGGCAATCCGACCAGTTGTTCATTTCTTTTCCAAATTTAACCTAGGTAAATCTGTCTCTAAGATCACTTTATCACGATGGATCTCAGTGTATTCTCTTGGCCTATGAAACTTCTGGGAGGCCTGCACCTCAGGGAATTCGTGCACACTCTACTCGTTCTATATCTACCTCTGCGGCCTTTAGGTCTAGAGTTCTACTGGATGATTTGTTCCGCAGCCACTTGGGCCTCATCTCATACCTTTATCAACCATTATAAGCTGGACATTATCTCCAGAGGGAGAGCGTCCTTTGGCTCTGCAGTGCTCCGGAACATCCTTCCATGATGGCCACCCAAGATTCAGGTAGCTGGGGACTCTGTCCCAAAGGTTGCTGACAAATGAAGTGCCTACTTCAGATTAAGAAGTTATGTACTCACCATAACGTTCCATCTGAGTAGGTGACTTCATTTGTCTGCAACCATCCCCCCCCCCCCCTCCTTCCCCCTGGCCCTCAGAA
Organism: Protopterus annectens; assembly: GCF_019279795.1. Classification (NCBI taxonomy): domain Eukaryota; kingdom Metazoa; phylum Chordata; order Ceratodontiformes; family Protopteridae; genus Protopterus; species Protopterus annectens. The sequence goes on along the minus strand of NC_056750.1, from coordinate 75,377,270 downwards.
TTTTCTTGTTCCTGTATGTCCTTCTATGGTATCCTTCGGGATGTATTTATCCTTTGGCTTTTTGTATACGGGCAAACTTGATCTGAGGTCAGTCAGGGTTGGCAGGGTATTATGGGTAAGGGGAGGAGCTAGGAGTTCGGATCTCTAAGCTATGAAATAAGTTGCCGGCTCGGATCCGAGATCGGATCCAAGACCCAAAGATTGCAGACAAATGAAGTCACCTACTCAGATGGAACGTTATGGTGAGTACATAACCTCTAATTCTGATACCTCCACGGAGCATGCCACTGAGGAGGTCCCTTGGTAGAAAAAGTGCAGGAGGAGGTACTTGGGCTTCCCACAAGTCTGTCACTGAAGACACTGATTTTGATGAGGGGGGAAAGGGTTCCCCTGATCACCACCTGATGATGTCTCCTTTGGAAGCATCTTGGAACGCCTTAGAGGTGGCTGGTTTCCCGATAGCCCTTCCCAAGAGGAATCCGTGATTCTGGAGGTTTTGGGGTCTGGCCCATCTACCTCTTGGTTAACTCTACTTGCCGATGTTGTAGATCTGGTCTCTTGGCTGCCATGGAAGGAACCTTGACAATGTTGAGCCTATTCCCAAGAGACCAGACAAAATCCTTGCACACTCAAAACACTGTCTGTCTATATTGGAGTAATGGAGTGCCCATTGATACCATGGGTGTTGCAGCAGCCACAAGAAAAGAGCTATCAGAACAGAGTTCCTGTGTCCACTTCCCAACAGGGAGTTTAGGGCGTTGGATAGGTTTGGGAAGTGTCTAAACATCAGCAAACTTTGCTTTAAGGACTTTGAAATATTTGGCACATTTTACCAGACAAGGAGATTTGATCAAGGAGCTTACCAATTATCTTTTGGGGTCCATATCCTCAGAGGAAGAGAATACCATTTCCTCGCAGTTTTTGTCCATGAGGTTAATCTCTCTCATGCTGCTGAAGGTATTTCACAGGTGGCAGGTTCAGGCATTTCCATTAGGAGACCTGTCTGGATGTGCTTGTGTGATTTTGCAGAACCATTTAAATCTTCTTTTTGTCAGTGCACCCTTTGATGGAACCTTGTTGTTTGGTCTCGAGGTAAAGGCTTACATTTTTCTGCCCCTCAAAGGTCCTTTTCTAGGAACCAACAAGGTGGCAGGTAGATCTTGTTTAAGAAGTCTCTGGTCCCTTTCAAGATCAATGTGGAGATGGTTCTCCCAGGGGCAGAGGGGGAATACAAGTGGAAGATACCATTCCCATGGCAGAGGTGGTCCACATAACCAGGGATCTAGAGATTCTTTCTCTGACTGATCCTGTCAGTGTTCTTGAATGGAGGCCCGACAGTCCATCTCTGGAGACAACCGGAGGTCTTGTATCCCTGCACCAGAGAGTCTGGCTAGCCATCACAAAAGACGTATGGGTGTGGAGGATATCTGGATGTTATGTAATACCCTTTTCCCAATACTCCAGCAGTTCAGAAGAAAATTCCCGATGTTCCACCCTGTCAAAGTAAAGCAGCTTCTCTAGAGATAAAGCTGCTAAAACAGTCATCCAAGAAGTCCCCTCAGACCAGAGAGGGCCTGGAACTTATTCAAAATTCTTTTTGGTGCCAAAAAATAGGGGATTTGAGACCAGTTTTGGAGGGTCTGTATTATGTTGCCGAGGAAGTTGTTTACAGTGACTATGGCAACATCGACCCAGAAACTATGAAAACCCACTAACGCAAACGTCCAAGTTAGCGAATTTTTTATTTTTTTTTTTCCTCCTAGGGGAAAAAAATTAGCAGACCAGCCATGCACGACACCACCTAAATCGCTAAAACGTAGGGGGGGGTGTTGCCCCCCACATCCCCTCTAACTAAATATACCAACTCTGAGATTGCACTACAGTGAGGGTAAAAGGCAATTTCACGAGACGGCCAAGTGATTTTTTTTCTTCCCTAGGAAAAAAAAAACTCTTACCTGGCCGTTCACATTAGTTGGTTTTCGCTATTTGAGTCAGTGTTGTCATATTTGCTGTAAACAGCTTTCGACAACGTATTAGACCGGTTTTGGATCTCTGCAAACTAAATATATCTGTTCAGTAAACAAGGTTTAGGATAGTCACAGTTCATTCCAGTCTGTCATTTCTGCATAATGACTGGATGTGTTCTATAGATCTTCAAGATGCGTACTATCATATAAAAATGAACAGGTATTCCAGGTGGCTGAGAGCCAGTCATCAGCTCAGAGCACTGTCCTTTGGTCTCACCACAGCCCCCAGGGTGTTCACCAAATGCATGGTAGTCATAGCAGCTCACCTGAGACTGCTGAGATTCTGAGTTTCCATATCTAGACAGTTGGCTTCTGACTGCTCTGACCACGCATCATCAGATTCAGGCAAGGAACTATTTACTCCAGCTGTGCTTCCATCTGGGAATATCGGCTCACATCAACTCAAGAGTTTGGAATTCATTAGTGCTCACCTGGATGCAGCCACCCAATTAGCTTTGTTCCTCTACCTCCGATAGAAATCATTCAATTCCATGTCAAGAAAATAATACAAAATTTTTCCCTTCCGGCATGTCTCAAGCCTTGAGATCCATGGCAGCAGCAGTCACTCTTGTACCACTTCTCATGTTCCATATGAGAATACTTCATTGGACACTCATCACTAGGTGGTCTGTTCTCCAATACCCATTATCCATGCCAGTCAGTATTACTCTTTCATGCATGAATTAGCTTTTTTGGTGGACCCACTCCAATGCCACAACCCAAAGCCACAGTGACCACAAATGCCTCAGCTCGGGTGGGGCATTTCCTGGGAAGGATCATCCAAGGTACATGGTCTCCTTAAGAAGCCAAGATGCATATCAATGTCCTTGAGATGAGAGCTGTCCTGTTAGTGTTGTAGGCCTTTCAAGACACTTCTTCCAATTGGTAATACTGCCATTGAGACAGTATGTCAGTAGGGTGGTACATCAACAAATGAGGGAGCCAGATCTTACCCTCTGTCGAAGCTGTGAAAGTATGGCATTCAGCGATCTCTTCCAATCACTTTCTGATAGCAACGCACATCCTGGGGAAATCCAGAGTGATTACAGGTAAAACAAGCTAAGTGTAGCCATTCTGGTGCATCACGAGTGATCTCTAAATATCATCATGGCAGAGACGCATCAGTGGGGCCAACCATCATGGCAGAGACATATCAGTGGGGCCAACCATGCTGCAATCTATCGGGCGTTATCTTCTAAGCCCCCTTATTTAGTTTTTCATAAGGATAGGGTTTCTGTACGAACCAGTTTTTCCTTTTTACCAACAATGGTTTGAGTCCAATATTGATCTGTTTTCCATTTTTTTTTTCGAAAAAAGGTGAGGGGATTTGTTACATTTGTCAGATGTGCACAGACAATTCTGTTTCTACCTTCACAGAACTAAGGATTTAAAGTCCAGACAAATGTTAACTTTTCTGATTCAAAACTAGGCAAACCAGTATCTTAACCATTTGGCCACAGTAACTTTACTGATTGTCTTACCTTTGTTTAACAAACAGTGGGCTTACCTTGCCAAAACCACCCATAGCCCACTCCACCAGGTCTATGGCAGCTTCATTGGCCTTTTTGTAAAGAACTTTCTTGGATGATATTTGTGCAGCTGCAACTTGGGCTAATCCTCGTACCTTTCTTGCACATTACAAACTGGACCTGGTCTCTATGGGGAGAGCAGCTTTGGCTCGGCAGTACTCTGGAAAATCCTTACTTAAAGTCCTCCCAGGATTTAGGTAGTTGAGGACTCTGTCCCAACAGTTGAGGAATGCATGAAATGGACAAAATTGGTTTAAAAAGTTATGTACTCACCATAACATTCCATTTATGTTGATTTTCATTCTTCAACTTCCCACCCATCTTACCCCCTCCTTTTTCTTCTCCTGAAGAGATTGGAGATTTGGAGGAACCTCTGTTCCTTGTTTGTGTTCCAGCTTCCATTCTTGTTTTCCACTGCTCTGATGTTCTTAATGTTTCACTGTTGTAGTCATCACATTTGGGTTATCTGCTTGCAGTAGCCCTCAGTCGGCCTGATTATCAAAGTCTTGGGTCCTGCATCAGTTGCAGTCTCATCTTCCATGATGTCAGGTAGTCAGGGGTATAAAGCATGCAGCTGACACCATTACATCAGTCTTTCTTGCCATGCAGTGCCTGAAGCAGAAGCAGTTCGCAAGTGCTGGTCGGCTGACTCCTGAAATTTTCGTTTTCGAGTTTCAGAACCGAAGTCTTCAACTAAGCTAAGTACCCTGTTGGGGAAACTTTTTTTTCTTGCTCTAAACAGATGTCAGTAAAAATTAGTAATTTTATTTCTTGTGGAAAGCAAATACCTCAAAGATTTTCATTCGTACTGCATTCCTTGCTTAGGCCCTGACCACGACGTACCTCGCTGTCAGTTTAGTGCCTTATTTAAACAATGAGCTATTCGTCATTGGTTTATTTACACTTATAAATATTTTGGTACTCTGTTCAATTATCCAGATATGGCTTCAGTAAGCCACCAGACTACCCACAATCCGAAAAAATGCAAAGACAGATACGCATAGGTCCAAAGCTGCCGACAACGCTTCTCCCAAGCTAGTCGCCAGTACTCAATGAGGCGCTTTCGCAGCCCCTGATACCTGCTACTTCAGACTGATACCTGCTACTTCAGATTCGCAGGCCTCTACTGAGACCCATTCGGAGTCCGGCATGCCACAAGATGCTTCAACTGTGGAACCTGTGGATGTCTCTACCTTGGATGGGTCCAGAGCCACTGTGCAGACACTGGCTTCTGAAGGTGTATTCAGGCCCTATTGACTTGCATATTAAACCGACGCCATCTTCTTCAAGGTCTAAAACTCTATCCATGCCTACAAAACTGACTCCCAGACCGTATGGTCAGGCCTCTATGCCTAAAAAACAAATGATAAGAATGGCTGAAAACCTTGTTACTCTAATCCGGGGAAGCCACCCTTCCCCCTTCAAAAGACCTAGGACTGAATTTCCTTTTGATTCTTCCGAACAGGACTCTGAAATTTTTGTTTCTTCTGATGACCAGGGTTTACCCTCATCTACCTATGAGGATTCTGATGCAGAGGACTCTATTCTATCTGCTTCCCCTCCAGAGGATTTCTCTTTTGGTGAAACCTTGCATATTCTTGGGGATCATTTCCGCAGGGAAAGCCTGGATTACACTGACTCTAAAAAGAGACTTGGGGATTTCTTACTCCTGCCCCAACACTGACCTTTAGCTATTCCCCTGTACTGGACATTGATGATGCCTTTTTGGAATAGCTAAAGGTTCAGTACAGGGGAATAGCTAAAGGTCAGTGTTTGGGCAGGAGTAAGCTATTCCCCTGTACTGGACATTGATGATGCCTTTTTGGAATCTAGCTTGGCCCCTGACTTTACCTCCTGCTCCCAGAAAACCTGATATATATTACAGGGTTCCTGACTCTCAAGTTCCTCTAAAAATCCTACTGCTGATCCTGAGACCATTTCACAGGGACCCAAGGGCATTAAGGCTACTATTGCCAAAAATCCTACCCCCTCTGATAGAGATTCCAGCGCGCTGGATAGATGGGGTAAGAAGGTATACACTTCTGCAACCTTGGCCATTAGGGCCTTAAACTGCCAGTTTCATATGTTGAAGTATCAGCAGCATATTATTGGATTGCTTAAACAGAAAATGATTCCTGACTGTGCTGAAAATAAAGATTTACAGGATTTAATGCATTCTGCTGAACAAGTTGGAAAACATACTTTGCAATGTGGTTTTGATTCACTAGAGGCATCTTGCAGGGCTGCTGTCACTGGGTCTGTACTTAGAAGGCATGCTTGGCTTAAGGAGCAATCTTTGTCAGATCATGTTAAATTGCTGGATGCTCCCTTAAACCAAGACCGCCTGTTTGGCAACAAAGCAGAAGTACTTAAAGATGGAGGAAAAAGCTAAATCTATGCAAACTGTTAAAGATTTCCTGCAAGTACAGCCTCCCAGATGTAGTAGGCATTGGCCCTCTAAAAATTGGTCCTTTCCTGCCTCTTCCAGGCCTTCAGTCCAAACCCAGAACCAATAGAACACCCAGACTTCAGTCCCAAGGTACTCTCAGGACTAAGCAGTGGGGTCCCCCACTTCCAAAGCAGGGGGTAGTAAGACTCCCCACTATGTAAACTGTCTCAAAGACTTAACTTTAAATCTTCCAAGCCCTGCACAACTGACTGTTCCTTTAGGGGGAAAGATTGCTCTGCATGCAAAAAAATTGGGAACGTATTATCCAGGACAAAAGGCTTTTAAATAGTTTACCAAGGATACAGATTCCACTTTCACTCCTTACCAACCCCAAAGGGTTGGCCAGATCTACCCCTAAAACCATCAGGACTATTCAACCTGTTCTAGAAAAGGGACAAGGTTTTTACTCAAGACTTTTCCTGGTGCCTAGAAAAGACCACTCCTATCCTGGACCTTTCTATCCTCTTTTTTTGGTGATCCCAAAATTCAAGATGCTAACTCTTCACCAGCTGCTTCCTATGCTAGGCAAGGATGCCTGGTTGGCAATACTGGATTTAAAGGAAGCCTACCTACACATCCCAATAAGGGAATCTTGAAGATACCTACACTTCAGAGCAGGCTACATACACTATCAGTTCTCTGCACAGCCCTTTGTGAATATCCTGAGTGCAGTAGATAAGCCAAAATGCCTAGCTCCAGTCATTGCATTTTTCAGGCAAAGAAATATCCAAATATAACCCTACCTGGACGATTGTCTGATTCAGGCAGAAAGCCAGGGAATACTATTGAATCATCTGGTATTTGTACAGAAATCGCTTACTTCTCTGGGGTACACCATAAATGAAAAGAAATTGCATCTTATACCTTGCCAACAAATTGTATTCCTGGGAGCAAGCTTGAACACAACTTCCCAGATGGCTTTCCTCATGCCAGAGAAACCAAGTTCATTTGACAGCCTACTTCAAACTACTGGCCCCAAAGACCCAGCTATCTGCAAGGAAAATACTGCAAGCCCTGGGGTTCATGGCCTCCTGCATTCTCCTAATTCCATATGCAAGACTGCATATGAGGAAACTACAATGGTATCTAAAAAGCCTATGGTGTCAACTTTCTCAGGATCTAGAAGCAATGATTCCCATCATACCTTGTCTACAGATAGAGTTCCTTTGGTGGGCAGAGGTCTGCCACCAAAACAAGGGACTGCCATTCACTCTACCCCTTGCCACCCAAACCCTAGCAGACACATCAGACTATGCATGGGGGGCTCACTTGGCAGGGAAGTGCATTCAGGGCAAATGGAACCCAAGTCAAATGCAACCGCATATCAAACAAAGAAATGCTAGCTGTACAGAATGCCCTAGCAGCCTTCAAGGACCATGTTCTTCCAGGGCAATAATGGTAAAGACGGACAACACCACTGTCATGTGGTACATAAGCAGGGGGGAACCCACTCATACCCTCTCTGCAGAATAGCCATGGCTCTGTGGAACACAGCCTTGAGCTTCCAAGTGCACCTACAGGCTCAATTCCTGCCAGGAAAGCTAAATACACTGGCAGACGACCTAACCAGAAATCTCATGGACCCACACAAGTGGAAACTGGAACCAAAGATATTCAACACGTTGAGAAACAAATGGGGGAGCCCAGATATAGACCAGTTTGCCTCCCCCTGGAACTACCAATTAGAAACCTTCTGCACAAGGGCTCCCCACAAATAGGCTTCATGTTGAGAATCAAATGGGGGAGCCCAGATATAGACCAGTTTGCCTCCCCCCCAGAACTGCCAATTGGAAACATTCTGCATAAGGACTCCCCACAAACAGGCTTGGAAAGTGGATGCCCTGTCCTTCACCTGGAAAAACCTATTAGTTTATGCTTTTCCCCCTCTGCCTCTCCTCTCCAAGGTACTACTAAAGATCAAACAGAACAAACCAAGGACGGTACTGATTACACCAGACTGACCACGCCAGCATTGGTACCCCCTTATGTGCAATGTGTCACTGCTGGCACCATGGCACCTGCCTCAGACCCCTGCCCTGCTGTCCCAGCAGGAGGGCCAGATTCTGCACTCACAGCTTGAAACCCTGAACCTGGCAGCCTGGCTAATTACCTGATCTCTGTTACCATCCCTCAGTAAGCAAGTGTTGGATGTCATTCTGGAGGCAAGGAGGCCTAGTACTAGAAAATCCTATGCTGAAAAGTGGAAAAGATTCTGTTCCTGGAACCAAACTCTGGGGATGGGCACAGCAGTGCCCAATTTACCTCAGATTCTTCAGTACTTAACTGAGATGCTTCAGAAGGACCTTTCCTTTTCCTCCATCAAAATTTATAACACCCCTCTTCTCTCATCCACTGCTGAAGCAGTTCCTCAGAGGGGCCAAAAACTTAAGACCACCCAGGAGAGCTCCTACTTCAGGTCGGGACCTTAACTTTGTATTGGAAAAACTCACCTTTTGAACCAACTGCAAATGCAGAGTTGAAATTCATTTCTTGGAAAACGGCCTTCCTTTTAGCAATCACTTCAGCAAGAAGGGTGTCTAAATTACAGGCCCTCATTTTTCATGCGAACAGGGTGTCCCTCAGGACCAGTCCCTCCTTTATGCCCAAGGTGGTATCCAGTGTAGCCCTTAATCTGTCCATTCATTTGCCAACCTTCTTTTCTAATCCACAGAACAAAGGGGAACGAATACTGCACTCCTTAGATGTGCACAGACAACTTAGATTTTACTTGGACAGGACTAAACCTCTCAGGAAATCTGAACTGCTGCTGGTTGCATTTGCTGCAGGGACAGAGGGGAAGGCCATTTCAAAGCAAACCATTTCTAAATGGATAGGTCATTGCATTCATTTCTGCTATAAGCACCATGGAAAACCTACCCCACAGGGGATTAGACCACATTCAACCAGGGCTGCATCTACCTGTGCAGCCTTTCTCGGAGGTGTCCCTACCAGGGACATCCTAGAAGCTGCTACCTGGAGTTCTGAACATACCTTCAAGCATTACCATTTGCCAATTTTCTCTAAATCTAGAGCTGGCTTTGCCACTGCAGTCTTGCAGGGCCTTATAGCTGGTCCTAATGCTATCCAATTTCCTCCTCCCATCCTTAGCTTTGGGAATCTACCCAAATGTGATGACCAACAGTGAAACACTAACATAGTACAGTTGTGTACACATCATAAATGTAGATGTTTGAGTGTATTCACTGTTGCAATCCTAGTTACCCTCCCTCCAGCCCCCTGACTTCTATTGGCTATACCTCTATTTTTGTTTACTATGCTTAAAGCTTTTTGGTGCATTTGCTTTTTTGTTGGAGGTGTAGCCTTGTATATATAATTGCTTCCCATTATGGGGCACCTGACATCTGGGGCAAGAAAAACTGATGTAATGGTGTTGGCTGCATGCTTTATACCCCTGACTACCCGACATCATGGAAGATGAGACAGCAACTGACGCAGGACCCAAGACTTTGATAATCAGGCCGACTGAGGGCTACTGCAAGCAGATAATCCAAATGTGATGACTGCAACAGTGAATATACTCCATCTACATTTATGGTAAGTGTACACAACTGCACTTTAGTCATATGAGCAGCAAACTAAATCTGAGGTATGTTAGGTTGGTGAGTCATTGTGGGTAAAGGGAGGAGCTCGAGAGTTCAAGAATTCTACGATCTGGAAGAAGCGGCAAAGTAGATCTGAACCCAACAGTTCAAGAAGAATGAAAATGGTCAGCACAGATGGAACATTATGGTGAGTACATTAATTTACAAGTGTGTAAACATGCTGTGAAAACTGCATGATCGTGCAGATACTTTGTCTAGGGTCACTTACTGCTACTGTTTCAAGTAAGTATTCAGGGTACATGATCAGAAGCTTGCTGATGAAGTAAAGCCTGAAATTTTAAAATCTAAGGAGATTCTGTTTCATCATATGACTATTCAGGTCTTCAGACAATTTAATGAAAGAGGGAAGTTAATTCAGTGGTTAATTCAGGGAGTTTTCTTATTTTCAAGCCAGCCATTGCATATCTCCCAAATCCTAGTTTCCCTTTAAAAAGCAAAACAAGCAGTGCCTGCCACCTCAATGCAACAGGGAGCAAAAAGGGGCAGCAGGGGGGAATAATGAAACAAGGATCTTTCCCCAAAAAAGGGACAAAGTAACTGCTAGCATTCTATCCCCCATTCCCCACTGCATCCTGCCCGTCTCTCTAAATCTGTTGTAGAAACTGTCTTTACATTCCCCTGTTGGCAACAGACTGTTTCAGACTTTTTAGTAGTTCAGGAGGGTTCCACCTGGCACAGGATATAAATACCCCCCCCATCTTACAAACCAAGCATCATTTTTTCTTTGGGTTCTTCAACATTTTCTCATTGTAGGAGTCATAGAACCAGTGCCTTTATTTACAGCTCCAGTTCTGTTTACTAAATTTCTAGCTGTAGTGATAGCTCAATGCTGACTACATGGCATTCATGTATTTCCTTATTTAGGCAACTTATTTTTGCAAAGTGTACTGTATGCCGCGGTGGTACGGCAGTAGCGTTGTTACCTCACAGCAAGAGTTTCTCCTGTTCGATTCTCGGCTGGGCTTGGGAGTGCCTTCTGTGCGGAGTGTGCATGTCCTCCCCGCGGTTGGGTAGCATTCGAAAGACATGTGTGCGTAAATGGGCATGCCTTCGCTGAAGGTTGGGAGTGGAGATGGCACCTCGGCATTGTGTAAAAAATCTATTGCCAATCATTAGCGGACCGGAGTTCTGTTGTGGCGACCCCTTAACGGGAAAAGCCAAAAGACTAACAACTTAATTTTGCAAAGTCTTTTCCCAGATGTCCAGAGCCCTTAACATGGGATCTGAAGTAGGATGTTCATTTGTCAGCAACCTGTGGGTTATGGATCCGATATCTGATCCGAGCCGGCAACTTGTTTCAAGCTAATGGATCCGAGCTCCTAGCTCCTCCCTTCACCCATAATCCCCTGCTTAACCCTCCATGACCTCAGATCTAGTTTGCCGCGCTTGTGGATGGCTGGATCCTCTTGAGCTCGTTAGCCAAGTGGAATTTTACTACTTTTATCTGTACATTTCCTGTCAGAATTTTTCTTTTAGTGTTAGGCTCCCTTATTATTTTTTCTTTAATTAGTTCCCCCTCCCTTCGCTGGTCGTTAGTGTGTGCGTGTGTGTTGTGTGTGTGTGTGTGTGTGTGTGTGTGTGTGTGTGTGTGTGTGTGTGTGTGTAGTTTTTTTCTTTTAAAAAAAAAAAAAAAAAAAAAATGGCTGAGGCCCCAAAAGCCATATTTTCCAAATGTACCGAGTGGCCATAAGCTCTACCCGGCTGATGGCCACACTCGGTGCATTCGGTGCCTTGGGGTTGAACACCTTACCTCGGGCTGTACCATCTGTGCAGCGTTCAACCCCAGGGCACTGAAAGAGCGGAGGTCGAAGCTGGTCCTTGCGGGACTTTTACCTCCGGACTCTGCTTCGGCCTCCGCTACCTCTGCTGCTCCCGTGGCTCCACCACAGCCTGTGGTCGCTGCCACTCCTGCCCCCCTGCCTCCGTCCGGGACTCAAACTCCCGCTAAAGTGTCGGAGGACAGGGAGGCCAGGAGGGAGAAACTGAGGGAGAAGCACCACAAGTGGCGGGCCGAGACCTCCGTTTCGGCCCCGCCAGCTAAGCGGGCTTCTCCCTCCACTGCTTCTAGGTCTCCTCCTCCTCCTCCTCGGCTCCGATCCCCATGTTTCTCCCCGGGACCCGAGGAGGAGGAGACCCGATCTCCGAGGTCATCGAGGCGGCATTCCAGGCCTGCCTCGGTGGCCTCTTCGAGATCTACTTTTAGTTTATCCGATGCAGACTTGGACCGGATGATGCGAAGATTCATCCAGGCCCAGCTGCAGATGGGAGTGCTCTTGCCCCCCCCCCCCCCAGGGGGGGAGCTCGACACCTTTTTTCCACCCTATTGCTCCTTCTCCGACCCGCTATCCGGGTTCGGAGCATTCAGAGCCGAGCAGCGTTGGAGCCGGGGGTGGGTCGGCACCAACAGTACTTGGTACTTCGGATCCGACCCTGCCCTCGAGCCTGTCGGATCTGACCTCGGAGCCGTGGTCCGAGCTTAGGATCCGGGGGATTCAGTGTGCCTTCGGCTCCGTCCAGGTCAGAGCCCACTGGTCCCTCGGATCCGACTATCTCTGCACCGGTTCCGATACCTTCATCGGATCCGAGTGGGAGCCGACTTTCGGATCAGAGTGGGAGCCGACTTTCGGATCCATTAGAGAGTGGCTCTCCCTAGGCCTTCGATGTTGTGGAGAGGGCTCTGTTGAGAGCATCCGGACCCCCGGTCCTTGCATCGGCTCCTCCCTGCACTCCCTCTCTGCTGGGCCAGGCTTCCATCACCCAGCCAAAGGGACAGCCTGCTTCAATGTCACAGATGGTTCCATTGGAACAAGATGTTGCTGGCGAGGCCTCCTCGGACAGTCCCCCCGAGGAAGTTCCCCGTAAGCATAAGTGCAAAAGGAGGCACGTGGACTCCCCTGAGTCCTTAACCGTGGACACGGACTTAGGGGAAGGCTCCCCAAAATCGCCCCCTGAGGAGGTCTCCTTTGGAGACATCATGGAGATGCTGAGGATCAGAGGTGGGTGGTCTGCCCTCAAGTCTTCCTTTGACTAGTCCGTGTTTCTGGAGGCATTCGAGGCAGGCCCGTCTACCTCTTGGATGTCCCCTCTGGCCGACCCCCTGGTGGACCTCATTACCACCAGGGCGTGGAAGGATCCAGACACCGTGGAGCCAATACCGAAACGCCCGGATAGAATTCTTAGCCCCCCCCCCTTCAGACCGATCACATTGGAGTAAGGGGCCCCCCGTAGATGCCATGTTGATGGCGGCAGCCACGAAGAGGGAATTGGCTCAGGAGAGCCCCTCAGTCCATCCACCGAGCAGAGTTCCGTTTGATGGACCGCTTAGGGAAGCGAGTCTTTAGTTCAGCAACCTTCTCGGTAAGGTCTCTGAACTATATGGCACATGTCATCAGGATGCAGCGGGATCTTATCAAAGAATACGCTGCAACCCCCCCCCCACCCCCCCGAGTCCATGTCGGAGGATGACAAACAATTGTACTCCACCCGAATGGCCACTCTGAGATCAATTTCAAGCACCTCTATGCGGCTATTGTCCCATGCCACAGAGGGAGCCGCTAGGGCTAGTGGAGCAGGCCTAGTCATGAGACGTCAGGCCTGGCTCCGTCATTGCGATTTTGCGGAGCCCTTTAAAGCGTCCTTCGCGAACGCCCCTTTCGATGGTTCTGCCCTATTTGGAAAAACAGTTCGTGAGACACTTGTCCAGAGCGAGAAGGACGGGAAGACGTTGTCTGCCGTCGGAGTCCGCTTCTCTGCTCCCCAGCGGTCCTTTTCGAGGAACCAAAAGGGTCAGAAGAAGATGTGGTTCCGAAAATCACAACATTCCCAACCAGCTCCGGACAACCAGTCCTACCATGGCAGAGGTGGACAGGGAGGACGCCGCCCCAGGGGCAGAGGGGCTCCGAGAAACTTTCTCTGAGCAGCCCGCGCAGCAGCCCTGAGGGGTTGCCCGGCTGCTCCACTCTGGAGGCAGTCGGGGGGCGCTTCTCGGAACACCTAGCGGCATGGGAGTCCATCACAACAGACCGCTGGGTGCTTCGCATTATATCCAGAGGGTACAAAATACCACTACTCCATGTCCCCAAATCCAAGAACCTCCCCGATGTACCACCCGATCAGAGGGAGGCCGCAGCTGCAGAAATTCAGCAGCTGCTAAGAAAGAGCCATCCAGCCCGTCCCCCAAGACCAGCTCTGATTAGGGTTCTACTCCAGGTTCCTTTTGGTGCCAAAAAAGACTGGGGACTTGAGACCGATCCTAGACCTTTCCCACTTGAACCTGTCCGTAACCAAGGTAAAATTCCGGATGGTCACTCTTCAATCTATTCTCCCCCTTTTGAGGGAGAACGACTGGATGTGCTCTATAGACCTCAAGGATGCGTACTACCACATTTTAATGGACAAACGATCCAGGAGGTTCCTTCGCTTCCGGCTGGGGGCTAGTCACTACCAGTTCAGGGTCCTTCCCTTTGGCCTCACCACAGCCCCCCAGGGTGTTCACCAAGGTATTAGCAGTGATTGCGGCCCACCTGAGACTCCAGGGAATACAGGTCTTTCCGTACCTGGACGACTGGCTCCTGACCGCACCAACAAGGCATCTACTTTGCTCAGCAAGAGACTTCTTTCTCCGTCTAGCCCCACAGTTAGGCATTACTATCAATGTCGGCAAATCTCTACTGGCTCCAACGCAGGTCATAGAATTCATAGGTGCTAGAATAGACACCAGAGAGTTGCGAGCCTTCCTAACTTCCGAGAGAATCCGGAACTTGCACCTTCATGTGCGGGCTATCCTCCAATCAGAGGCTTCTCCAGTGGAATTGGTCCTGAGGGCACTAGGCTCCTTGGCGGCAGCGATTACGCTCCTTCCATGCGCCCGTTTGAACATGTGGGTACTGCAATGGACTCTTCTAGTGCAGTGGTCCTTTGTATCCCTTCCTCTCCACCATCCCATTGCTCCAAGCCTCGAACTTCCATACGGGCCGTCCCTTCTGCACCTCTCCCCCTCTCGCCACGGTGACCACGGACGCTTCCTGCCTCGGTGGGGGTGGGGGGGCATTATTCAGGCAGGACAGTCCAAGGCACGTGGAACGATAGAGACCTCCCTGCATATCAACGTTCTGGAGATGAGAGCGGTGCTGTTGGCGTTGCAAGCACTTCAGGGCCTCCTCCCCATAGGAATGATTGCAATTCAGTCGGACAACATGTCGGTGGTGTGGTACATCAACAAACGGGGGGAACCAGATCTTACCCTCTATGCCGCGAAGCCATGAGAGTGTGGGAATGGTTTGTCTCCTCCAACTGCTTTCTGATCGCAACACACATTCCGGGGAGGACCAACATCCTAGCGGACAAGCTCAGTCGCACCCTTCTTACCCCGTACGAGTGGTCTCTCAATCCACTAGTAGCGAAGCAGATATTCGCAACATGAGGGCAACCCTGCTGCGATCTTTTTGCATCTCCATCAAACACCAAATGCGGCAATTTCTTCACTCTAATCCCCCCTCCAGGGGAAACTCCAAGAGACGCTCTGATGTATGCTTGGCCACCCGGTCTACTCTATGCCTATCCTCCTCTACCACTAATGATGCAACTCTTACAGAAAGCCTCACGGTTGGGGAGCAAGATGATCCTCATTGCCCCATTCTGGCCTCTGCAAATTTGGTTCCCTTACCTGTGGTCTCACCTTGTGAATCACCCTTGGATTCTAGATCCCACTCCGGATCTCATCTCCTATCCGTCGAACTTACCAACTCCAAACCTGGACAATCTGAAACTGACAGCTTGGTTGCTCCAGTTCCACTCCTAGTTAGGACTCCCGGTATCTCTTCACCAGTCAAAGCCATCCTCGTGGCAGCGCATAAGCCCTCCATCAGGAAAGTGTACCACAGTAAATGGAAATGCTTTTCCATCTGGGCGGAGCATCACGATCTAGATCCCTTTACGGCTCCTCTTCCATCCATATTAGACTTCCTAACTGAACTCTTTCAGGAAGGCACTAGTTGTTCAACTGTCAAAGTGCAATTGGCAGCCATATCACATTACCATGTGGGACATGATGCAGGGCCTTTGATGTCGGCCAAGTTGTATAAAACCTTTCTCAAGGGCACCTTTTTACTTAGACCCCCTGTAAAGGAAGCCGTGCCCCCCTGGGATCTTACATTAGTTCTCCAAGCCTTGACTGCTCCACCCTTTGAACCCGCTGCTTCAGTAGATCTCAAATTCTTGTCATGGAAAACAGCTTTCCTTGTAGCCATCACTTCAGCAAAAAGAGTGTCGGAGCTTCAAGCTCTCTCTGTGAAGCCTCCTTACCTAATCTTTCACCCAGATAGTGTACCTCAGGATCAGTCCCTCCTTTCTTCCCAAGATAGCATCAGAAACCAACATAAATCAATCCATAAATTTACCGGTTTTCTTCCCTAAGTATCAGAATAGGGGAGAGTGCAAGCTGCACTCAGATGTTCATAGGCAGCTTCGCTTTTATACTCATAGGACAGCTGGCCATAGACAATCCGACCAGCTGTTCGTTTCCTTTGCCAAATTTAACTTTGGGAAAGCTATCTCTAAAGTATCTTTATCTTGCTGGATTTCTCAATGTATCCTATTGGCATATCAAGCCTCGGGTAGACCCGCACCAGAAGGAGTTCATGCTCATTCCACCCGCTCCACTTCTACCTCTGCGGCCTTCAAGTCTAGAGTTCTATTGGATGATATTTGTTCTGCAGCCACTTGGGCTTCATCTCATACCTTTATTAACCACTACAAACTAGACGTGCTTTCTAGAGGGAGAGCATCCTTTGGCTCTGCGGTGCTTCGTAATATCCTTCCATGATGGCCACCCAAGGTGCAGGTATCTGGGGACTCTGTCCCACAGGTTGCTGACAAATGAACATCCTACTTCAGATTAAGAAGTTATGTACTCACCATAACGTTCCATCTGAGTAGGTAGTTCATTTGTCTGCAACCATCCCCCCTCCTTCCCCCTGGCCTTCTTCGGATCTACTGATAGTTAGATATCCTTTTGTTGAATATATATTGAGGGGCAAACTCGATCTGAGGTCATGGAGGGTTAGCAGGGGATTATGGGTGAAGGGAGGAGCTAGGAGCTCGGATCAATTAGCTTGAAACAATTTCCTGGCTCTGATCTGATATCGGATCCGTAACCCACAGGTTGCAGACAAATGAACTACCTACTCAGATGGAACGTTATGGTGAGTACATAACTTCTTAATGTTAAGTTGTCAATCTCGCCTTCATTCTTGCTTGATGGGTTCGGAGCCGATCCTCGGCTCCGACTCGGCACTTGCTTTAGCTCGAGAACTCCTTTTACCAGCTCGAGGCAGCCCCATATCCCATGATGCAAGGCAGTAAGTACCCAGATCTCGTTTGCCGCTTGGGAGGTCTTCTTTTACCAGCTCCTGGTAAGTTGTTTCACTTTGTGATTTTCAAGCCCCTTTTAGTCAAAAACTAATTTTTTATAGTTTAAATTTAATTTCTATCCCTTCCTGACAGAAATTCCCTGTCTTTTGAATTTGTTCTTAGTTATCCCTATCCCATCCCCCCCCCTGTTAGGGTGTGTGTGTTGGTGTTTTTATAGAATACCTTTTGGTATTTTGTGTAATTTAATTTTATTTTGACTGGTGTGTGTGTGTTTTGTGTCGGCACCATGTCAAAGGAGAGGGTTTCAGGTTTTAAGAAGTGCGACTCGTGCTGTCAGAAAATGTCTCTGACAGACGGTCACACTTCTTGCCTGTATTGTCTGGGCCCTCTTCACCTGCAGGACTCCTGTGCTATTTGTCACTCCTTCAGCCAGAGAGTCCTGCAGGAGTGACATAACAGACTGGTTCTTAGGGGCCTTCTAAGCCGGAGGGCTCTCCGCTAAGTCGGCTCCACGAAACCAGCAAGGGTTTTCAAGGCCCAGGGTTCTGTTCCTAAGCCTGCGGCCCCGGCTCCGACTCGCACAGAGTCGAGATCGCTCGCTGGAGCCGATTCTGGCTTGAAGCCTTCGCACCGATGGCCATCGGTGCCGAAACTGTATTGTCCACTTCGATATCGGCTCCGACACCCATGTGGCACAGGCATCGGTGTCGGCTCGATCAGCTCCGACACCGTTACTTTGGTGGCTGTATCGGCTCCGGCTGGAGCCGATACATCGAGGCATTCTGTCGGCTCCGAGAAATCGGCTCCGACAGGATCCGTAGTGTCGGCTCCGATGGCTCATTTCAGGAAGAGGTCGAGGTCTCCTTCCTTGGAGCCGTTACTTCGCCCGGCTTCACCTCTTCTGTCGGAACGGAGCCATCGGAGCCGATCTTCAAGGTCATCCAGGTTGTCTGACCATGACCTAGAGAGAGTGGTCAGCAGATTGCTCAAGTCACAGGTACTGGCCCAAATGCTTCACAGTCCGTCTCAGCAGACGACTGTTGGTCCACACCGCGTTACAGTTCCTCCTTCAACTCTACCCCAGAGCTTGGAGTTGGAGTCTTCGGGCATAGTTACTGCTACGGCTGGAGGACGGATACCCCCTTCTGTTCCTTCAGCCTCTACTCTTATCTCCTCTTCCTTAGAGGGATTCGGTGGTCGGGCTTCCATGGTCTCCTCCGAGGGTGAGAGTGGCTTCGGACCCTTGTCCTAACCCGCTCTTCCCCTTGGAGCCTCGGCCTTGGTGAGCTCGGCTCCGACATCTGCCTCGGATGCTTCCCTTCGGTGGTCCCTGGAGTTCCTAGCTCTTGAGCGGGTTCTCTCGGACCTGCCTGGGAGGGGAGCATTCGAGGTGATGAAGAGTGTACTGGCCACTGGTATCAGTCAGCAGTCTCTTCCCGTAGCTCCTCCCTCTATTGTACCTGTTGACATCTCTGCCACTTCTCTTGCTACAGGACCCAGAGATCCTCCGCCTCAGGTTTCCCCATTGGGAATTTCCCCCTCTTCCGAGGATTCTCCTGATGTTTCGGGTGATCCTCCTAGGAAGAGGACTTGTAAGAGGAAGCATGTAGACTCCCGAGTCTGTCACGTCGGGTACTGACTTTGATGAGTCAGAGGGATCCCCTAGATCCCCTCTGAGGATGTCTCCTTTTCAGACAGCCTAGAACTTCTGAAACAGAGGGGAAACTGGCCCACCAACAATCCCTCTGAGGATGAGTCAGTATACCTAGAGGCGTTTGGATCTCGGCCCTCCACCTCCTGGGTGTCTCCGCCTTCGACCCCCTTATGCAGGTTATTGCACGAAAGGCGTGGACAGCTCCTGACTCTGTAGAGCCAGTCCCTAGGAGGCCGCCTAAATTTATCACTGCCCCTAGTGACAAACAATTCCTTACCAAGGGTGTCCCCGCTGATGCCATGGTGGTGGCTGCGGCCACCAAAAGGAACTTGCAGATCCTTCCGTGCCCGTCCATCCTCCTAATAAGGACTCTAGGACCATGGATAGGTATGGCAAGCGGATGTTTTCCTCAGCGACCTTTGCTATGCGTTCGCTGAATTATCTTTGTCACTTCACCAGACTCCAGAGAGATATCCTGAAGGAGCTGGGAGAAGTAGTTCAGGATCCTACAGCTGCAGGGGCTCAAGAAAAGATTGCTTTGCAGCTAGGAACCCTCAATTCCATTGCTAACTCCTCCATGCGGCTAATATCTTATGCGGCGGATGGGCAGTAGAGCCGAGGCACAGGTGTGGCTCTTAGACGCCAAGCCTGGATGCGGCTATGTGATTTTGCGGATCCTTTAAGGCGCCCTTCACAAATTCTCCCTTTGACGGGTCAGCTTTGTTTGGCCCTCAGGTGAAGGAGACCTTGACCAGGTGTGAGCAGGACGGCAAGACTCTTTCTGCTGTTGGAGTCCGTTTTCCACCCCTTCTAGGCCTTATCCCAAAGGACAGAAGGGTGGTAAGATGTGGTTCCGAAATCCCAAGGAGTCACGCCGGATTCACGTGGTCAGTTTACCCCTAGAGGCAGAGGGGTAACAACAACAGACGCTCTAGAGGCAGAGGGGTCCGAAAACCAGGGAAACAGGGAGCCTCTCTCTGATAAGCCCTTTCAGCATCCCTGAGGTGTTGCCCGGCTGTCCCTCCTTGGAGGCAGTCGGGAAGATTATCACTGTACCCAGAAGCCTGGCATTCCCTCACTCAAGACAGATGGGTACAGTCGATCATATCCAAGGGTTACATAATTCCTTTCGAGGAAAGTCCCTTCCCCTCAAGTTCCCTTCCAGACGTACCACCCGGTCTAAGGGACATTGCAGAGTTAGAAATCGCAAAACTACTGCAAAAGAGCCATTCAGCCAGTTACAATAGACCATTCAGAGCCCGAATCTACTCAAGGTTCTTTTGGTCCCCAAAAGACGGGAGACTGGAGACCAATATTGGATCTCAGCAGACTCAACAAGTCTGTCAGGAAGACAAGATTCGAATGGTCACTCTTCAGTCAATTCTGCCCTTCTTACAGAAGGACAACTGGATGTGCTCAATAGATCTTCAGGATGCACTATCACATCAAAATTCACAGACGCTCCAGGAGATTTCTCCGTTTTCGGCTGGGGTCCAGTCATTTCCAGTTCAGAGCCCTGCCCTTTGGTCTCACTACAGCCCCCAGAGTGTTCACCAAATGCATGGCAGTGGTCACGGCTCACCTGAGACGCCAAGGATTCCAGGTGTTTCCGATCTCGACGACTGGCTCCTGTCAGCCACCACCAGGCATCAGCTTATACAAGCCAGGGATTACACAATAGACCTTTGTTCTCATTTGGGCATCTCAGTCAACTTCAAAAGTCATCCTTATCGCCCTGCCAGTCTATTACCTTCATAGGCAAACTTAAACACTGTTCGGATGTCAGCTACCCTTACAGAACAAAGAGTTTCAGACATTCAGACTCATGTCAGGATCATTCTGGCCAGCAAGAAAGTACAGGCCAGAATGGTTCTAAAAGTATTAGGTCTCATGGCTGCGGCCATTACTCTTCTTCCCTGGCTCGATTCTACATGCCTCTTTCAGTGGATGCTGTTCACACAGTGGTCATACCAGCAACTCCCAATGCCACCAGATTCTGGTGACACAAACATGCAAAGAACATCTTGCTTGGTGGATCACATCGTCTCAGGTTCACCAAGGCAGATGCTTTGTACCTCCGTCCCCGATAGCCACTGTCACCACGGATGCCTCCCTGATCGGGTGGGGGTCATTATCAGGGCAGGATGGTTCATGGACGTGGCAACCGCTCGAGTACCATCTGCACATAAATGTCCTGGAGATGAGAGCAGTGCTTTTAACGTTGCAAGCCCTCAACGACTTTCTTCCCGTAGGGACAATTGCAGTCCACACAGACAACATGTCTGTAGTTTGGTATATCAACAAACAGGGCGGAACCAAGTCCTACCCCTTGTGTCGAGAAGCTCAGACTATGGCAATGGGCGATCTCCTCTCATCGGTTTCTGGTAGCAACGCATATCCCTGGGAAAACCAACATTATAGCGGACAGATTGAGCAGAGCTATTCTCATGCCTCACGAGTGGTCTCTCAAGCAATCCATAGCGGAAGAGATTTTTCTGGAATGGGGTCGCCCATGTTGCGATCTTTTGCTACTCCCCAAAACAGCAAATGTCCAGACTTCTTCAGCCTCTTCCCTCTATCAGGCCATCCCCAGAGACGCTCTGACCCAGGATTGGCCCCAGGGACTTCTTTATGCCTTCCCCATTTCCTCTGATCCCTCAGGTGATCCAGAAAGCTACCGCTTTGAGAGCCAAATTGATTCTCATTGCCTTACTGGCCTCGACAAGTTTGGTTCCGTTCCTCCATCATCACCTTTTGGTGCAGCCGTGGCATCTGGACCCAGTGCCAGATCTACTGATTCACCAATCCGGTCAGCTGCACCGGTCAATCCCTTCTCTCAACCTCACAGCATGGTTGCTCCACTTCCTTCCTTAGCCAGGCTTCCTTTGATCTCTAACCCAGTTAGAGATATCATAGTAGCTTCACTAAAATCCTCTACCAGGAGGATTTACACAAGCAAATGGAACGTTTCTCTTATTGGGCTAAGGCCCAAAATATTGATCCTTTTACTGCCCCTGTTCAGGCAGTTCTGGACTTCTTAGCAGAGATTTTTCATGCAGGCTCCTCTTCTTCCACAGTCAGAGTTCAGTTGGCTGCTATTTCTAATTTTCATGTTGGGATAGCAGATCATAATATTATGTCCCATAGGCTCTGCAGGGCCTTCTTGAAAGGAATTTTCCTACTAAAGCCTCCAATCAGGAATCCTCCTCCTCAGTGGGATCTAAATTTAGTGCTGACATCCTTGATTCTTCCCCTTCGAGCCAGCTGTTTCTTGTTCCCTGAAATATCTTTCTTGGAAAACTTTATTCCTAGTGGCTATTACATCTGCCAGGAGGGTGTCTGAACTTCATGCTCTTCGGTTCGACCCCCTATTTGATTTTTCACAAAGACAGAGTATCTTTGAGAACTAATCCATCCTTTTTACCTAAGGTCGCTTCAAAAACAATCTGAATCAATCCATTGATCTCCTGTATTTTTCCTAACTATTCAGATAGAGCTGAACAAAAGCTACATTATCTTGACGTCCACCGTCAGCTTAGATATTATTTGGACAGAACAAAAAAATTTAGAAAATCTGATCAACTTTTTGTTTCCTATGCGGATAATAAAAAAGGCCTTCCTGTTTCTAAAGTGACTTTGTCCAGATGGCTTTCTTCGGTCATCACTGAAATTTATACGATCAGGGGAAAACAGCTGTGCTCAAAACCTAAAGCACATTCAACTAGGAGTTTAGCTACTTCTACAGCTTTTCGAGCTAGACTGCCTTTGGACACTATTTGTGCAGCGGCCACTTGGGCCACTCCTCACACTTGTTTCCCATTACAAATTGGACTTGGCCTCCAGGGACAGAGCCAGTTTTGGCTCTACAGTCCTCAAGAGTTTGTTCCATTGAGCCACCCAGGATAGAGGTGCTAGGACGGTCCCATCAAGCAAGAATGAAGGCGAGATTGACAACTTAACATTAAGAAGTTATGTACCTACCATAACGTTCCATGTTAGTTGTCTTCTCTCGCCTTCTTTCTTGCGACCCTCCCTCCTTCCCCCTGGCCTGGACAGACCTTGTATAAGAAACTATTATGCTAAAGACCATTCAAACCTGGTCCTTTTTCCATCTGTAAGTTTCTTCTTCCTTTGGGAAGTATTTTATGCTTGGTGTTATTGCCCTTTGTCAACAAACGAGATCTGGGTACTTACTGCCTTGCATCATGGGATATGGGGCTGCCTCGAGCTGGTAAAAGGAGTTCTCGAGCTAAAGCAAGTGCCGAGTCGGAGCCGAGGATCGGCTCCGAACCCATCAAGCAAGAAAGAAGGCGAGAGAAGACAACTAACATGGAACGTTATGGTAGGTACATAACTTCTTATTTTGTGAACTCTTGTACCCAACATTCACATCTGGAATTTCAGATTCTAATTTTGGACTTTGTCAAAAAGGAACTGCACTGGTGAAGACATCAAATGGCTCTAAATCCATTTCTTATTGGATCCCATGTCAATCTGTAAATACAGACACCTCAGATTTTGCTTGGGGAGATGTTTCTATGAGTGCAAAGCCTTTGAATTTCCTCAGACAGACCAAAGCATATAAGTACATAAATGTCAAAGCTGTTGGGTGTAATCCATGCTTTTAAAATCTTTTTAAAATCTTTTCACCATCTGTAGTCCCTGGTGATTACACGCAATACCACAGTGATGTATGTTAACAGGGGATACAAGGTCATGCCTCCTGTGCAGGATGGCTGTGATGGCTTTGGAGGTAGCTCTACAGCATTCATTAACATACCAAGCATGTTACTTTCTGCCAGAGCAAAATAATTGTGGCACAAAAACTGAGCGGGATCAGGACAGACCTTCACGAATGGAAATTGAATGAGGGTATCCTCCATGAATTGATCCAGTTGTGGGGAACTGCTTAGATGTATCTGTTTGTCTCCTCTCACGACAGACAGCTGAATGAAGTGTGCTCCAGAGCTTCTTGCAGGCAAGCCTGAAAAGCAGTGTATTTTTATTTGTGTTGTGAATGCTCTTTTATGCATTTCCACCCTTTCCACTGATTTTTTGGGATAATTCTGAAGATTCAGTACTCCCCAAAAATCACTGACTCCCTTTTTTGGCCTAGAGAGCATTGGTTCTCCCTTCTGGAACTGGCCAAAGACAATTTATTTTACATCTGTTGACGGGCGGGGGGGGGGGGTCCGGCTGGGCCCAAAGGCTCCTTTTTGGTCAAGGCTCTGTGAGGAAAAGCCCCCATACATGCAATGCAAACAAAATCTTTTAAGCTATATAACCTCAATGTCAGGCAGAATACAATTAAAATTAAATTTTACTTACCACAGGCTTCCTCACAAACTGGACCTACTCGCACAAAACAGGGTGGGTTTGATGTACCCCAGTCTCAAACAACTTCAGCTAACTGCCTGGGTGATTTAGAAATGTACAAAAATACTCCTTGACACTTTTTTTCATGAGGATGTGCAGCAGATAGTAAAGGAGGCAAGAAAGCCTTCTACTAGAAAATCCTGTATTGGCAAGTGGTAACAATTTTCTAGTTGGTGCTTAACCAATACCAGGGGCCCATTAGGGATTTTGTACCACTGGTGATCAAATATTTGTGAGTTACCTTCCTCTGGCATCTTATTCCTTTATAAAGGTTTACCTTGCAGTCATTTCAGCATATGTCTATTGAGCCTCTTCTTTTTTCTGTTTGTTGTGAAGCAGTTTCTGAAAGGAGTTTCACGCCTGCAGCCTCCTCATAAGCAGGTTGCTCCTCATTGGGATCTCAACTGTGTGATGGAAAAATTGGTGGTCACCTGTAGAATGTGACCATCAAGCATGTTTCAAGGTTCATTGCATAGTATCTTAGTTGCTAGCTGTCATGATGGATGATGCCCAAGTGGTTTCAGAGTTTATTTTGAATAAAGCCATCAGTCTCCCCAGTTTTCTACCCAGAACCCAAAAAAACAGGGAGAAAGGATTCTGCATACTCGGAACGTGTTTTTCAGCTCTGGTAGTATGTTGATAGAACTAAGTCTTTTAAACAAATTGATCAGCAGTTACTTGTCAATGGACAAAAAGACTATTTCTAGGTAGTTGTCCTTGGCTATTAGATGTTGTTGTCCTATCTCACCGTAATTCTTGCAGGTTGGGTTCGCAGCCGTTCACTGCTCCGACTCTGCCGAATACTAAAGCTCGAGAGCTTCCACTGGCTCGAGGCTAACCCTTTTCCCATGATGCTGTGGGCCACATCCCCAGATCTCGTTTGCCGCTCAAGCTATTGAAGTTTTCCTGCTGGCTCGTTGGCTAAGTATAGTTTTTTTTTTTGTTTGTTTTTTTTTCAAATTCTTTTTAAAATTTTTCTCTTTGCTACTTTTCTTCCAGATAGTTTTCATGTTTTTTTCTGAATCAGGTCCTTACAATTCTTAGTTTTTCCCCTTCCCAACTACTAGTGAGTTCCGTTTAACTTAAGAGGGCTCTCGTGGCCCATTTAAGTTAGAGGTCCGCTTTCCCTTTGGTTTAGAATCCGTTTTAGAGGACTCATACCTTTCCCCTTCTTTTTGCTGCTTCACCAAGCATCTACTACGTGCAAGAGACTAAACAATGTCACTTTGTGCCAGACTAGGCATCACAGCAAACTTAAAAAAAAATCTGCCTTGACGTCTCAGCATATTACCTTCTTGGGCACAGAACTGGATTTGGATTCAGGAAATATGACTGCAAAACTTACCCCAGACAGAATACAGTCCCTTCATCAGCAAATCGGGATTTTGATGTCAAAGAAGAAAGTTCAGGCCAGATATGTGTTGCAAGTTCTGGGTACCATGGCAGCAGCTATTCTTCTAGTTCCCCTAGCACAACTACACATGAGGTCTGCAGTGGTTGCTACTGGCTCAATGATCAATGCAAGATCTTCCTCTTTCACATAAAATTATCATCACGGATTCTTGCAGAAAAGACCTCCTTTGGTGGCTGCAGACGGACCAGTTGTGTCAGGGATGACCCTTTGTCCCTCAACCCAATGCAGTACTGACCAGTTCAGGTGTGGGGGGGGGGGCATTTTCTGGGGATGACGGTCCTAGACCTATGGCAAGAATACGAAAGCCACTTGCACAGAAACGTTTTGGAGATGAGAGCAGTGCTCTATGCGTTGCAGGCATTTCAGACCTCTATACCGACAGGGACGGTTGCAATTCAGACTGACATGTCAGTAGTGTTGTACATAAGCAGGAAGGAACCAAATCCTACCCACTATGTCGGCAGACACAACGAGTTTGGCAATGGGCGATCGCTTGTCAACGCTTTCTGATAGCAACGCACATCCTGGGGCAATCCAATGTACTAGCGGACAAACTCTGCAGAGCTATTCTGTTGTCTCCCGAGTGGTCCCTGAAAACAGAAATTGTGGAAGAGATCTTCCAAAAATGGGTTTGTCTTGCTGCGATCTTTTTGCCACTGCCATGCCATGAATGCCAAATGTAGCAGCTACTTTGCCCTTATTCCTCCTCCAGGGAAGTCCCCAAGAGATGCACTAATTCACAATTGGCCACCGGGACTACTCTATGCCTTTCCCCCATTCCCCTTAATACCCAAAGTACTTCAGAAAGCCAGCATGTTGAAAAGCAAGATGATTCTCATTGCACCTTACTGGCCTCGACACGTTTGGTTCCCCTTTCTCTGCACCCATTTGCTGGAGGAACTGTGGATTCTGAATCTAGTTCCAGACCTTTTGACCTCATCGGGAGCATTCCATCATCCATACAAACCCTCAAGCTGACAGCATGGCTGCTCCAATTCCATGCTTAGCCAGGTGTTACTCTCTCCCCCCTGCTTTGAGTCATATTCTTACCTCTTCCCATAAACCATCCACGAGGAGATTGTATTCCAGTAAGTGGAAAGGATTTTCATGCTGGGCTGCGGGACAGAACATAGAACCTTTTACAGCGCCCATTACAGCTATCCTGGAATTTCAATCCAAACTCTATGATGGATCTGCAGCAGCGACAATCAAGTTCAATTGGCAGCCATTTCTAATTTCCATACTGGGGAAATGGGAGCTCTCATTATGCCTCATAGGTTATTGAAAGCTTTCCTTTAAAGGCACTTTTTTACTCAGACCCCCGATCAAAGAGCCCCCAGCCCCTTGGGACCCAAGTCTTGCTCTAAACTAATTGATTTCCACAAGGATAGGGTATCCTTGCAAACTAATCCATCGTCCCTTCCAAAAGTCTGTTCAGAGAATAATATAAACCAGCCTGTGTTTTTTCCAAACTACAGCGACAAGGCAGAATATAGATTGCACCAGTTGGATGTACATAGGCAAGCTACACTTTTACCTGCATAGAACAAAAGGCCTCAGGAAATCCGACCAGCTTTGTGTCCTCCTGTGACAAAGAAAGGGTTGCCAGTTTCCAAATTAACTTTGTCAAAATGGCTGCAAGAATGTAGGAGAGATGGACAAAAGACCTAGAACGTTATGGTAAGTACATAACTTCTTATTTTTTGTTATTCCTAAAATGGAAAATCCATTCTAGGCAGTTTCAAAACGCACTGTACTAGAGCCTTTTCTTTGTCACACTGGAAAGGGGTGGACTCTAGAGGCAGCTGCATGGTCCACTGTACATAAATTTGCAAATCATTACAAACAGAATTACTTTTTAAAGTTTGGATCAAGCTTTGCTAGAACTATTCTCCAGGGACCCCTAGGTTGAATATGCTTTGGGGTAATCACCTAGTTTAAATGCTACTGCAGCAGTAAGAATGATGAGCATAGTACAGCTGTGTAAGTTGTACTTAACAGTACATATTCAAATTCCTCACTGCTGCAGTAACCACTTTTCTGTACTCTTGTATATTGTGGCTGGGATACAAGGTAGGGTTGTGTTTGTTTTTACCTTATATGTAGGGTTACCACATGTCCCACTTTGCGAGGGACAGTCCCTCTTTGGGCAGTTGTGTCCTGACAAAAAATATTAAAAATGGAAAATGTCCTGAGATTGTAGGACATAATGATGTCCTATATTGTATGTAATAATTGCATAAAACAGTTATTCTTTATCTAAAATACCTAAATGTTATAAAACAGAATAAGCAACTAAAATGCTACAAGAATAAGCTATTTAGGCAAAAAAGTTCTATCCTTTGTACTGACCATGGGTATGTGTCGGCCTGTAAAATCTGATGTTTGTCCTGAAAATGTCCCACTTTGGCTATTTGAAAAGGTGGCAACCCTACTTATGTTTCCTTGTTATTAGTTTGTTTTTTTAAGATTATTGGGCTCTTCAGTCCTTGTGCAGGCAAGAAAGTTCTGAAGAAATCTTCACTCTACTACTTTTCCTCCTAGAGATAAGCCATTTGGCAAGCAGAGTGGAGGAAGAGTAGTTTTTGAAGCTGTCCAGTTGTTTCGTAGGCAGGAAATAGTCCATATAGCCTAAAGGCTACTGCAGCAGTGAGGAATTCAAACATTTCCTGGTATGAGTAAGTGCAAATTATACTTTTGTACTTTCCCCATATGTTTCTAAAAAATAACTTATTTATTTTTGAGAAACATAATGTTTACCAGCTTTTTGGCACTGTTTTCATTGGTTGTCATAGAAACCTTTTTACAGCTGTTCCTTTTGTGTTTTGGTTTCCTTGTGGGGATTCCATTGTTAACAGTATTTGTGAGTAAGTTTCGCTCTTTAGTCAGACCTGATAGCCAGGGGCTGTATCAGTTTGTTTTGAGAGCTGTCGTCATTTTACATCAAAACCTGAGTTTATTCATGTTTCTTTCCTTTTATTAGCATGCCTAATGCTGTTAATAAAAGCCAGTATTGTAGGATGATAGGAAAATACTAGGCTAACTACTTAGCTAGCCACATTTCCCAGAAATATTGCAAATGAATTGTCCCATAAGTTATGTGGGGGAGTGTGTACATTTTTGGCATGTGTTCACACATTTGTCCAGTAACGTGGACACCTGTGTGGTGGGGTATGTTAGTAGAGATAGCTAAGGGTTATGTGTTTGGGGGGTATGTTAGTTGGGGATTAATTTACTAGCTGTCGAACCTTATCCGGCAAACAGTGGGGTCATGCTAGGGGTGAATTTGCCATTTCCCATCCAGAGATCAAGGTTTCTCTTGAACAGGGTCAGGAATGAACTCTGCTTCACATAGATTGGGAGTTTATTCCATTGTGCGGGGATCTTTTGAGACGCACACAGTTCCCTCCAGGAGGTTCTATTTATGTTACAGACAAAGTTCAGGTCCTTGGATCTAGTGTTTCAGATGTTTGTCTTTTGGATGTACAAGATCTCCATTAGAGCTAGATCCAAGGATGCCTTGTATGCTAGGCATAATTTCCTCTCAATAACCTGTAGGAGACTGAGTACAGAGATGGGACCCCTGATCTGTGTAGGACAGGGCATTGTACTCTATGATGGGTCCAGTAAGGGCTGAGTGGAGTGCTGCTGTAAATTTCTTGGACCTGGATGCCATACCTTTGCTTATGAGTTGGATGGCATAGAATGATTTTCTTATCTTGATTACATGTTGTTTGACTGCCAGATTATTTTCTCTACATATGTTCCCAGATCCCTAACTGTCAGGTCAACTCATGTTATTTTATTAATTAAGTAATTAGCTTGGGTAGATGCTTTCCCAAAGGGCGCTATAATCATAACTCTCAACTGTCCAGATTTTTGGCTCGTATATTTGGTCTGTTACTCATAAAATGTGGTTTTCTGGCAAATCACTGGGATGAGTTGAGGATTGAAGTTACTAAATGACATTTGCGTTTCAGTCTTCAAATCCTTCAGAAAATGTATGTTAAAGTAAACCCTGTTACTGTAGGAACGTTTTAAAGTTTATAAGAGCAATATTTAAAATATGTCCCTATTTTTAGGCCTTTGTCATCCATTTTGTCAGGCTTTGTCCAGATTTCTTACACTAAGAGGTTGAGAGGTAATGACTCTAATGCAATGTTACGTTGTCAATCTCGCCTTCATTCTTGCTGGATGGGTTCGGAGCCAATCCTCGGCTCCGACTCGGCACTTGCTTTAGCTCGAGAACTCCTTTTACCAGCTCGAGGCAACCCTATATCCCATGATGCAAGGCGGAACTACCCCAGATCTCGTTTGCCGCTTAGCGAAAGAGGTCTCCTTTGCCAGCTGAGGTAAGTTTTTTCTTTGTGAAATAAGAAAAGATTAGATGTTAAGTTGTCAATCTCGCCTTCATTCTTGCTTGATGGGTTCGGAGCCGATCCCTCGGCTCCGACTCGGCACTTGCTTTAGCTCGAGAACTCCTTTTACCAGCTCGAGGCAGCCCCATATCCCATGATGCAAGGCAGGAAGTACCCAGATCTCGTTTGCAGCTTGGGAGGTCTTCTCTTTACCAGCTCCTGGTAAGTAATTCACATTTGTGACTTTTAAGCCCCTTTTAGTTAAAACTTTTTGTTTTGATAGTTTAACTTTAAATTTAACTTTTCTGACAGAAATCCCTGTCTCTTTTAATTTTTAGTCAGTTAATTTCCCTATCCCATCCCCTGTTAGGGTGTGTGTGTTGGTATTTTTACTAAATACCCTTTTGGTATTAGTTTAATTAATTGGACTGGTGTGTGTGTGTTTGTTAGGCACCATGTCTAAAGAGAGGGTTTCAGGTTTTAAGAAGTGTGACTCGTGCTGTCAGAAGATGTCTCTGACAGACGGTCACACTTCTTGCCTGTACTGTTTAGGCCCTCTTCACCTGCAGGACTCCTGTGCTATTTGTCACTCCTTCAGCCAGAGAGTCCTGCAGGAGAGAAGGAATAAGTTGATTCTCAGGGGTCTTCTTAAGCCGGAGGGCTCTCCGCTAAGTCGGCCCACAAAATCAACTAAATCTGCCAAGACCCAGGCTTCTGTTTCTAAGCCTGTGGCCTCTGCTCCGACTCGTGAGAGTCGAGATCGGCTCGGCTGGAGCGATTCTGAATCCACTAAGCTTTCGGCCGATGGCTATCGGTGCCGAATCTTTGACCACTGTGGTGTCGGTTCCGACCGGCTCCGACACCCGCATACGGCATCGGTGTCGGCTCCGATCGGCTCCGACACCCATGTGGCACAGGCATCGGTGTCGGCTCCGATCGGCTCCGACACCGCTTTGTGGCTGTATCGGCTCCGGCTGGAGCCGATACATCGGCGTTCTGCCGGCTCCGATCGGTGCCGACAGGATTAGTAATATCGGCTCCGATGACCCATTCCAGGAAGAGGTCGAGGTCCCTTCCTTGGAGCCGATACTTTCGGCTCGCCTCGCCTCTTCTATCGGGCGGAGCCATCGGAGCCGATCTTCAAGGTCATCCAGGTTGTCAGACCATGACCTAGAGAGTGGTCAGTAGATTGCTCAAGTCACAGGTACTGGCCCAAATGCTACACAGTCCGTCTCAGCAGGCGACTGTTGGTCCACACCCGTTACAGTTCCTCCTTCAACTCTACCTCAGAGCTTGGAGTTGGAGTCTTCGGGCATGGTTACTGCTACGGCTGGAGGATGGATACCCCTTCTGTTCCTTCAGCCCCTACTCTTATCTCCTCTTCCTTAGAGGGATTAGGTGGTCGGGCTTCCATGGTCTCCTCCGAGGGGTGAGTGGCATCGGACCCTTGTCCAAACCGCTCTTCCCCTTGGAGCCTCGGCTGGTGAGCTCGGCTCCGACATCTGCCTCGAAACTTCCCTTCGGTGGCCCGGAGTTCCTAGCTCTTCGAGCGGGTCTCGGACCTGCCTGGGAGGGAGCATTGAGGTGATGAAGAGTGTACTGGCCACTGGTATCAGTCAGCAGTCTCTTCCGTAGCTCCTCCCTCTATGTACCTGTTGACATCTCTGCCACTTCTCTTGCTACAGGACCCAGAGATCCTCCGCCTCAGGTTTCCCCATTGGGAATTTCCCCTCTTCCGAGGATTCTCCTGATGTTTGGAGATCCTCCTAGGAAGAGGACTTGTAAGAGGAAGCATGTAGACTCCCTGAGTCTGTCACTTCGATACTGACTTTGATGAGTCAGAGGGATCCCCTAGATCCCCTCTGAGGATGTCTCCTTCTCAGACATCCTAGAACTTCTGAAACAGAGGAAACTGGCCCACCAACAATCCCTCTGAGGATGAGTCGGTATACCTAGGGGCGTTTGGATCTCGGCCCTCCACCTCCTGGGTGTCTCCGCCTTCGACCCCTTATGCAGGTTATAGCTCGAAGGCGTGGACAGCTCCTGACTCTAGAGCCAG
This sequence comes from Protopterus annectens, assembly GCF_019279795.1. Taxonomy (NCBI): domain Eukaryota; kingdom Metazoa; phylum Chordata; order Ceratodontiformes; family Protopteridae; genus Protopterus; species Protopterus annectens. The sequence goes on along the minus strand of NC_056750.1, from coordinate 75,345,410 downwards.
TCCCTAGGAGGCCCTCTAAATTTATAACTGCCCCTAGTGACAAACAATTCCTTACCAAGGGTGTCCCTGCTCATGCCATGGTGGTGGCTGCGGCCACCAAAAGGAACTTGCAGATCCTTCCGTGCCTGTCCATCCTCCTAACAAGGACTCTAGGACCATGGATAGGTATGCAAGCGGATGTTTTCCTCAGCGACCTTTGCTATGCGTCGCTGAATTATCTTTGTCACTTCACCAGACTCCAGAGAGATATCCTGAAGGAGCTGGGAGAAGTAGTTCAGGATCCTACAGCTGCAGGGGCCCAAGAAAAGATTGCTTCGCAGCTAGGAACCCTCAATTCCATTGCTAACTCCTCCATGCGGCTAATATCTTATGCTGCTGATGGAGCGAGAGCTGCAGGCACAGGTGTGGCTCTTAGGCGCCAAGCCTGGATGCGGCTATGTGATTTTATGGATCCCTTTAAGGCGTCCTTCACAAATTCTCCCTTTGATGGGTCAGCTTTGTTTGGCCCTCAGGTGAAGGAAACCTTGACCAGGTGTGAGCAGGACGGCAAGACTCTTTCTGCTGTTGGAGTCCGTTTTCCACCCTTCTAGGCCTTATCCCAAAGGACAGAAGGGTGGGAAGATGTGGTTCCGTAAATCTGAAGGAGTCACGCCGGATTCACGTGGTCAGTTTACCCTAGAGGCAGAGGGGTAACAACAACAGACGCTCTAGAGGCAGAGGGGTCCGAAGAACCAGGGCAACAGGGAGTCCCTTCCTGAGAAGCCCTTTCAGCATCCCTGAGGTGTTGCCCGGCTGTCCCTCCTTGGAGGCAGTCGGGGGAAGATTATCACTGTACCCAGAAGCCTGGCATTCCCTCACTCAAGACAGATGGGTACAGTCGATCATATCCAAGGGTTACATAATTCCTTTCGAGGAAAGTCCCTTCCCCTCAAGTTCCCTTCCAGATGTACCACCCGGTCTAAGGGACATTGCAGAGTTAGAGATTGCAAAACTACTGCAAAAAAGAGCCATTCAGCCAGTTATAGACCATTCAGAGCCCGGAATCTACTCAAGGTTCTTTTTGGTCCCCAAAAGACGGGAGACTGGAGACCAATATTGGATCTCAGCAGACTCAACAAGTCTGTCAGGAAGACAAGATTCAATGGTCACTCTTCAGTCAGTTCTACCCTTCTTACAGAAGGACAACTGGATGTGCTCAATAGATCTTCAGGATGCGTACTATCACATCAAAATTCACAGGCGCTCCAGGAGATTTCTCCGCTTCGGCTGGGGTCCAGTCATTTCCAGTTCAGAGCCCTGCCCTTTGGTCTCACTACAGCCCCCAGAGTGTTCACCAAATGCATGGCAGTGGTCACGGCTCACCTGAGACGTCAAGGATTCCAGGTGTTTCCGTATCTCGACGACTGGCTCCTGTCAGCCACCACCAGGCATCAGCTTATACAAGCCAGGGATTACACAATAGACCTTTGTTCTCATTTGGGCATCTCAGTCAACTACGAAAAATCATCCTTATCGCCCTGCCAGTCTATTACCTTCATAGGCGCAAACTTAAACACTGTTCGGATGTCAGCTACCCTTACAGAACAAAGAGTTTCAGACATTCAGACTCATGTCAGGATCATTCTGGCCAGCAAGAAGGTACAGGCCAGAATGGTTCTAAAGGTGTTAGGTCTTATGGCTGCGGCCATCACTCTTCTTCCCTGGCTCGATTCTACATGCCTCCTTCAGTGGATGCTGTTCACACAGTGGTCATACCAACAACTCCCAATGCGTCACCAGATTCTGGTGACACAAACATGCAAAGAACATCTTGCTTGGTGGATCACATCGTCTCAGGTTCACCAAGGCAGGTGCTTTGTACCTCCGTCCCCGATAGCCACTGTCACCACGGATGCCTCCCTGATCGGGTGGGGGTCATTATCAGGGCAGGATGGTTCATGGGACGTGGCAACCGTTCGAGTACCATCTGCACATAAATGTCCTGGAGATGAGAGCAGTGCTTTTAACGTTGCAAGCCCTCAACGACTTTCTTCCCGTAGGGACAATTGCAGTCCACACAGACAACATGTCTGTAGTTTGGTATATCAACAAACAGGGCGGAACCAAGTCCTACCCCTTGTGTCGAGAAGCGCTCAGACTATGGCAATGGGCGATCTCCTCTCATCGGTTTCTGGTAGCAACGCATATCCCTGGGAAAACCAACATTATAGCGGACAGATTGAGCAGAGCTATTCTCATGCCTCACGAGTGGTCTCTCAAGCAATCCATAGCGGAAGAGATTTTTCTGGAATGGGGTCGTCCATGTTGCGATCTTTTGCTACTCCCCAAAACAGCAAATGTCCAGACTTCTTCAGCCTCTTCCTCTATCAGGCCATCCCCCCAGAGACGCTCTGACCCAGGATTGGCCCCAGGGACTTCTTTATGCCTTCCCTCCTTTTCCTCTGATCCCTCAGGTGATCCAGAAAGCTACCGTTTGAGAGCCAAATTGATTCTCATTGCCCTTACTGGCCTCGACAAGTTTGGTTCCGTTCCTCCATCATCACCTTTTGGTGCAGCCGTGGCATCTGGACCCAGTGCCAGATCTACTGATTCACCAATCCGGTCAGCTGCACCGGTCAATCCCTTCTCTCAACCTCACAGCATGGTTGCTCCACTTCCTTCCCTAGCCAGGCTTCCTTTGATCTCTAACCCAGTTAGAGATATCATAGTAGCTTCACTAAAATCCTCTACCAGGAGGATTTACACAAGCAAATGGAAACGTTTCTCTTATTGGGCTAAGGCCCAAAATATTGATCCTTTTACTGCCCCTGTTCAGTCAGTTCTGGACTTCTTAGCAGAGATTTTCCATGCAGGCTCCTCTTCTTCCACAGTCAGAGTTCAGTTGGCTGCTATTTCTAATTTTCATGTCGGGATAGCAGATCATAATATTATGTCCCATAGGCTCTGCAGGGCCTTTTGAAAGGAATTTTCCTACTAAAGCCTCCAATCAGGAATCCTCCTCCTCAGTGGGATTTAAATTTAGTGCTGACATCCTTGATTCTTCCCCGCATCGAGCCAGCTGTCTCTTGCTCCCTGAAATATCTTTCTTGGAAAACTTTATTCCTAGTGGCTATTACATCTGCCAGGAGGGTGTCTGAACTTCATGCTCTTTCGGTTCGACCCCCGTATTTGATTTTTCACAAAGGCAGAGTATCTTTGAGAACTAATCCATCCTTTTTACCTAAGGTCGCTTCGAAAAACAATCTGAATCAATCTATTGATCTCCCTGTATTTTTTCCTAACTATTCAGATAGAGCTGAACAAAAGCTACATTATCTTGACGTCCACCGTCAGCTTAGATATTATTTGGACAGAACAAAAAATTTAGAAAATCTGATCAACTTTTTGTTTCCTATACGGATAATAAAAAAGGCCTTCCTGTTTCTAAAGTGACTTTGTCCAGATGGCTTTCTTGGTCATCACTGAAATTTATACGATCAGGGGAAAACAGCTGTGCTCAAAACCTAAAGCACATTCAACTAGGAGTTTAGCTACTTCTACAGCTTTTCAAGCTAGACTGCCTTTAGACACTATTTGTGCAGCGCCACTTGGGCCCTCCTCACACTTTTGTTTCCCATTACAAATTGGACTTGGCCTCCAGGGACAGAGCCAGTTTTGGCTCTACAGTCCTCAAGAGTTTGTTCCATTGAGCCACCCAGGATAGAGGTGCTAGGGGCGGTCCCATCAAGCAAGAATGAAGAGATTGACAACTTAACATTAAGAAGTTATGTACCTACCATAACGTTCCATGTTAGTTGTCTTCTCTGCCTTCTTTCTTGACCCTCCCTCCTTCCCCCTGGCCTGGACAGACCTTGTATAAGAAACTATAATACAAAAGACCATTCAGACCTGGTCCTTTTTCCATTTGTAAGTTTCTCCTTCCTTTGGGAAGTATTGTTTATGCTTGGTGTTATTGCCCTTTTGTCAACAAACGAGATCTGGGTACTTCCTGCCTTGCATCATGGGATATGGGGCTGCCTCGAGCTGGTAAAAGGAGTTCTCGAGCTAAAGCAAGTGCCGAGTCGGAGCCGAGGGATCGGCTCCGAGCCCATCAAGCAAGAAAGAAGGCGAGAGAAGACAACTAACATGGAACGTTATGGTAGGTACATAACTTCTTATTAGGGGTTTATTTTTCCCTTTTAGTGTCAGTTTAGTCTGTAGTTAGTTACAGGCCCACCCTATTCCCTTGTTTTTAAACTTTTTGTAATCTTTAATCTAAAGTTGTTAGTCAGGCCTAATTCCCCATTGGTTATTCCCTTCCTGTGTGTCTGTGTAAGGGATTAATTTGTGTGTTTGTTGGGATTGTTTGTGTTTCCATCCTCCTAGGATGTCAAAAGAAGGCAAGGTCTCAGGCTTCAAGAAGTGTGACCAGTGCTGTCAGAAAATGTCTCTGACAGACGGTCACACTTCTTGTGTTTATTGCCTGGGGCCTTTGCACCTGCAGGACTCCTGTGCTTTGTGACATGCTTTTAGCCAGAGAGTCCTGCAGGAAAGGAGGAATAAGCTCATCCTCCGAGGCTTACTTAAGCCAGAAGGTTCTCCTCCTAAATTAGGGTCAGGAAAACCTCCTAAGCCACCGAAGGCTCAGGCTACAGTGTCCAAGCCTCCTCCGGTGGCTCCGGCTCCGTCGGAGCCGACATCGGCTCCGGCTGGGGCCGACATTTTCTGTTCAAGTAGTGGGGTCGGCGCCGACCGGCTCCGATACCCGGACTACTGTGGCCTTGTCGGCTCCGGCTGGAGCCGACACTTTATCCAGCATCGGAGCCGAGATCTCCTCGGCTCCATCTTCGACCCGCAAGAGATCTCGGTCCCCTTCTATACTGAGTATCCACTCGGCTCCGGGGTCTCCTCTTTTGTCGGAGCGGAGCCATCGGAGCCGATCTTCGAGATCTTCCAGGCTGTCTGACCACGATTTAGAGAGGGTGGTAAGCAGGCTGTTGAAGTCTCAGGCACTGGCCCAAATGCTCCATAGCCCGTCTCAACAGACTTTGGCTATAGCCCCAATCCTTGAACTTCCTCCTCCGACTCCACACCGCAGTTCGGAGCCGGAGCTTCTTGGGACAGCGACTGTTTCGATGCCGGAGCCGATATATCCTTCGGCTCCGTCGTCCTCGGCTCCGATCTCCTCATTGAGACCTTCCTTGGAGGGATCCGGTCGTCGGGTTTCCACTGTCATTTCCGAGGGGGCTAGTGGCATCGGACCCTTGTCCGACCCCGCTCTCCCTCTCGGGGCTTCGGCTTTGGTAAGCTCGGCGCCGACATCGGCCTCGGAGCCTTCTCTCTCTTTGGAGCCGACCATTCCTGTTTCTTCGGAGCGGGTGTATTCCGGCCTCCCGGGGAGAGGAGCCTTTGAGGTGATGAGTGTCCTGGCCTCTGAGCCTGGTCAACGGTCCATCCCTCTAGCTCCTCCCTCATCAGTGCCTGCAGACGCCTCTTGCCAGCCTCTTGCTCTCAGGCCCAGGGATCCATCGCCCCAGGTTTCCCCACTGGGAATTTCCTCCTCTTCCGAGGTTTCTCCTGATCCTGCAGGGGAACCCCCTCGGAAGAGGAAGTGTAAGAGGAAACACACAGACTCCCCTGAGTCTACTACATCTGATACAGACTTAGATGAGTCGGAGGGTTCCCCACGGTCCCCCTCTGAGGATGTCTCCTTTTCAGACATCCTTGAGCTCCTCAAACAGAGGGGGAATTGGCCCTCCATTGACCCCTCCGAGGATGAGTCGGTATACCTGGAGGCTTTTGGATCCCGACCCTCCACCTCCTGGGTGTCTCCGCCTTTCGACCCACTTATGCAGGTAGTGGCTCGGAAGGCGTGGGCTCCAGATTCTGTGGAACCTGTCCCCAGAAGACCATCCAAATTCATTATGGCCCCTTCGGACAAACAGTTCCTTTCCAAGGGTGTCTCGGTGGATGCTATGGTGGTGGCAGCTGCCACTAAGAAGGAACTGGCGGATCCTTCAGTACCTGTCCATCCTCCTAATAAGGACTCTAGGACCATGGACAGGTATGGAAAGCGGATGTTTTCTTCAGCGACCTTTGCTATGCGTTCACTGAATTATCTTTGTCACTTCACCAGGCTTCAACGAGATGTTCTCAAGGAACTGGGAGAAGTAGTCCAGGATCCTTCTGCTGCTGGGGCTCAGGAAAAGATTGCCTCTCAGCTTGCTATCCTGAATTCCATATCTAACTCCTCCATGCGGCTCATATCCTATGCGGCCGATGGAGCGAGCAGGGCCGCAGGCACAGGAGTTGCTCTTAGACGCCAAGCCTGGATGCGGCTTTGTAATTTTATGGACCCCTTTAAGGCGTCCTTCACTAATACCCCCTTTGATGGTTCGGCTTTGTTCGGACCTCAGGTGAAGGATACCTTGACCAGGTGTGAGCAGGCGGTAAAACTCTTTCTGCCGTTGGAGTCCAGTTTTCCACTCCTCCTAGACCATACCCCAAGGGTCAGAAGGGGGGGAAGATGTGGTTCCGTAAAGCCCAAGGAGCTACACCGGACACATGTGGTCAGTTTACCCCCAGAGGCAGAGGGGGTAACAATAATAGACGCCGCCCTAGAGGCAGGGGGGTCCTCAGAACCAGGGCAACAGGGAGTCTCTTCCTGAGAAGCCCTTTCAGCATCCCTGAGGTGTTGCCCGACTGTCCACCCTTGGAGGCAGTCGGGGGAAGGATTTCGCTGTACCCAGTAGCCTGGCAATCCCTATCTCAAGAGACGTGGGTACAGTCGATTATATCCGAGGGTTACAAAATCCCCTTCGAAAGGTTTCCCGTACCTCTACAATCCCTTCCAGACATCTCACTCGGTCAAAGGGATTTGGCAGAACAGGAGGTTTCAAAGCTCCTAGAAAAAAAAGCCGTCCAGACTGTGCCAGCAGACCAGGTAGGATCCGGCGTCTACTCCAGATTCTTTTTGGTCCCCAAAAGGACGGGAGATTGGAGACCAATATTAGACCTGAGCAATCTGAACAGATTTGTCAAGAAGGCAAGATTCCGGATGGTCACGCTTCAGTCCATTCTGCCCTTTCTTGGCAAGGACAACTGGATGTGCTCTATAGACCTTCAGGATGCGTACTATCACATAAAGATTCACAGACTCTCCAGAAGGTTTCTCCGCTTTCGGCTAGGAACCAGTCATTACCAATTCAGAGCCCTGCCCTTTGGCCTCACTTCAGCCCCCAGAGTGTTTACCAAATGCATGGCAGTGGTCACAGCTCATCTGAGACGTCGAGGATTCCAGGTGTTTCCCTATTTGGACGACTGGCTCCTCTCCGCCACCACCAAGTGTCAGCTTCTTCAGTCCAGAGACTACACTCTACAGCTTTGCAGGAGTTTGGGAATTTCAGTAAACTTGAAAAATCTTCTCTGCTGCCTTGCCAATCTATCACCTTTATAGGCAGAATTAAACACCGTCAAAATGTTAGCCAGACTAACAGATCAGAGAATTCTGGACATCCAAAATTTGTTCGGCTTTTGCAAAGCAACAAGATCAAAGCCAGATTTATACTGAAGGTTCTAGGTCTTATGGCTGCGGCCATTGTTCTTCTACCACTGGCTCGCTTCCACATGTCTTCTGCAGTGGATGCTATTCACGCAGTGGTCGTACCACAGTCTCCGATGAGGCACGAAATCTTGGTAACACAGTCGTGCCGAGCTCATCTGAACTGGTGGATATCTTCCCCTCTTCTTCATCAGGGCCGACCCTTTATTCCCCCTCCTCCAGTTGCCACAGTCACTACGGATGCCTCTCTGATCGGGGCATTATCAGGGCAGGATGGTCCACGGACGTGGCAACCCATAGAATACCATCTGCACATAAATGTCCTGGAGATGAGAGCAGTGCTTTTAACGTTGCAAGCCCTCAACGACTTTCTTCCCACAGGGACTATTGCAGTACAGACGGACAACATGTCCGTAGTCTGGTACATCAACAAGCAGGGCGGGGCCAGGTCCTATCCGTTATGTCGAGAAGCTCTCAGACTTTGGCAGTGGGCGATCTCTTCTCAGCGGTTTCTGATAGCAACGCACATCCCCAGGTCCAACCTATTAGCGGACAGGCTGAGCAGATCCATTCTGATGCCTCACGAGTGGTCTCTCAATCAATCTGTAGTGGATCAGATTTTTCTGAAGTGGGGCACTCCTTGTTGCGATCTTTTTGCTACTCCTCAAAACAACAAGTGCCCCGATTTCTTCACTCTCTTTCCCCTTCCAGGCCAACCTCTGAGAGACTCTCTAACCCAGGATTGGCCCCGTGGACTTCTGTACGCTTTTCCTCCTTTTCCCTTGATTCCACAAGTCATTCAGAAAGCCACCGTTTTGAGAGCCAAGTTGATCCTCATTGCCCATATTGGCCTCGACAAATTTGGTTTCCGTCTCTGCATCGTCACCTTCTGGTGCAGCCCTGGCATCTGGACCCAGTTCCGGATCTCTTGATCCACCAATCGGGTCAGCAGCACCGGGCCATTCATTCTCTCAACCTCACTGCGTGGTTGCTCCACTTCCTACCCTAGCCAGGCTACTGATGATTTCGGACTCAGTCAGGGACATTTTAGTCTCTTCCTTGAAGTCGTCCACTAGGACTGTTTATGCTAGCAAGTGGCGACGTTTTTCTATTTGGGCGAATTCCAGAAATATTGACCCCTTTACTGCTCCTGTACATTCGGTTTTGGATTTCCTGGCGGAGGTTTTTCATTCAGGATCCTCGTCATCTACAGTCAAAGTACAACTGGCTGCTATTTCTAAGTATCATGTTGGCCTGCATGACAATAACATTATGTCTCATAGGTTATGCAAGGCCTTTCTGAGAGGAGTTTTCCTCCTAAAACCACCTATAAAGCATCCTCCTCCACAATGGGATGTAAACTTAATGTTGGCATCCTTGATACTACCTCCCTTCGAACCGTCTGCTTCATGTTCTTTGAAGTTATTGACCTGGAAAACTATATTTTTACTGGCTGTCACTTCTGCAAGAAGGGTTTCCGAAATTCAAGCTCTCTGCATTCGTTCCCCTTATTTGGTTTTTCATAAGGACAGGGTATCATTAAGAACTAACCCTTCCTTTCTCCCCAAAGTCGTATCTCAAACCAACATTAACCAATCTATAGACCTACCAGTCTTTCCCAAACTATTCTGACAGAGCTGAACAGAAACTGCATTTTTTGGATGTCCATCGTCAGCTCAGGTACTATTTGCATAGAACTAAACAATTCAGAAAATCGGACCAATTATTTGTCTCCTATGCAGAAAACAGGATAGGTCTTCCAGTATCTAAAGTGACCTTATCCAGATGGTTGACTTCCACTATTTCCTATGTGTACTCTCTCAGGGGCAAACAGCTATCTTCTAAGCCAAAAGCACACTCAACCAGGAGTCTATCCACTTCTGCAGCTTTTCAGGATAGACTACCCATTGATACCATTTGTGCAGCAGCTACTTGGGCTACGCCCCATATCTTTGTCTCTCATTACAAATTGGACTTGGTCTCCAGAGATAGGGCCAGTTTTGGTTCCACAGTTCTCAAGAGTCTGTTCCATTGAGCCACCCGGGATACAGGTGTTAGGGACGCGGTCCCATCCAGCAAGAATGAAGGCGAGATTGACAACTTAACATTTAGAAGTTATGTACCTACCATAACGTTCCATGTTAGTTGTCTTCTCTCGCCTTCTTTCTCACGTCGCTCCTTCTCGCTGGCCTGGACAGATCTTGGAGAGTTCCTATTAGATTGTTTCCTCCGGTACGTTGTTAGGAGGATTTCTTTTAGGAACCATTGTTCCTAATTCTGTTAGGATAGTCTTTAGCAGGGTAAGTTAGCTACCAAACGAGATCTGAGGTAGTTCCGCCTTGCATCATGGGATATAGGGTTGCCTCGAGCTGGTAAAAGGAGTTCTCGAGCTAAAGCAAGTGCCGAGTCGGAGCCGAGGATCGGCTCCGAACCCATCCAGCAAGAAAGAAGGCGAGAGAAGACAACTAACATGGAACGTTATGGTAGGTACATAACTTCTAATTTCTTTGCATTGCATTTTAATTTGTGGTCTTCACCAGTGATTTGTTTGTGATAGACCCTCTTGTTAGAATGCTGTCATGTGGTGAATCTGATATCTCCCATTTTACAGTCATCTGTGAAATTTGTGAGCCAGAGGCTTTTGACATTAGCCTTGACTTCCAAGAAGTAGCTGCTAAACAGAAGCAGGCCCAACAGAGGCCTGGCATAATCCGCTGTTGACTGATCTCTTGGTTGAGGTGGTCTCAAGAATCCCGACTTCTTGAGCCAGCTGGCAATCCAGCGAGTTGTGTAGGGATTTATGCCTATAGTTCTAAGAGTTTGTCAACAATACCTGAGTGGGGTATTGTATTGACACCTTGGCCAGATTAAGGTAGGCAGCATGCATAGTTTTTTTTTCCTCATCCATAGTCTTGGTGACTCTGTCAAAGAAGTCTACCTGGTTAAACTGGCAAGACCTTCCTTAAAACTCAAACTAGTCTGTTTCCAGTGTATGTGGGTTGCCAATGTCCTGGTTTCTTCTTTTTAAAAAAAAAAAAAAAAAAAGAAGAAGCATCTTTATTAAATTATCCATGTATACAATCTTACATTTATATAAATGAAAATACACCATACTGACACATTTCCAGTTGCAAATATACATTGCAAACCACGGTGACATAATTACAGTTGCAACCGTGATAAATCACTTATCTATCCAGTCATTTAGTCAGACATATTACATAGCTCATTCAAATCCTGCCTTTTAAGTTTATTCCTCCTCTGCATGTATTGTTCCACAATTCCCTTTTTTTTCTATGTAATTTGCTCCAACCCTTTTTCTAAAGGTCCCAATTTCAGTTTTATCTCTGTTACTCTATTCATTACTTCTAGTAAAGTTGGGGTTTATTTTTTTATTTATTTTACATTTGTTGACCAGGCTGGTCTAACTGGATGCATGTCCATTTTCAGTAGAGGCCCGGGGAGAAAAGCTCCAATATAGGCAATAGTATCTTAGCATACAGTATATACAATAGAAGGAAGTTACATTACATTATTTTAGATTAGACACTACAAAATTGTGTATGGAGTTACCTGGAATATAAAAAAAATTGGATGTAATGGGATCCTATCTCGCCTACATTCATGACAGATGGGTTCGGAGCCGATCCATCGGCTCCGACTCGGCAACTTATATACTAGCACGAAGTCTCTCATTGGCTGGGCTATACCCTATCCCAGGATGCACTACACCTGCTTCCCCAGATCTCGTTTGCCGCTTTACAAGCTGGACGTGGTCTCGACTTGGCTGGAGCTAAGTAGTTATTTTTACCTTTATTGGTCCTTGACCTTGGGGTTTTTTGCTATATATTAATCAAACAGCTGTTTTAACAGCTTCTTTATAATATTTGTGAAGTTTAAGTGCTTGAGTGTCGTCTGGTACTTGTCCCTTTTTTCAGTCGGGCAAGGCCCGTTTGAGTTAGAGGGCCCTTGCCCTACTCTTGTGTACTATTTAGTTCAAAAGTCCTTTGTACTGTTTATTTTAAGTCCCTTTGTGGTTTTGTCTTCGGGCCATGCCCGTTTAAATTAGAGTGCTTTGGGCGTTGTACTTTTGTCAGTTGCTTCTGAGGTAATTTTCTTCTAGGTGCTTGCCAGTGAGTCTCGCTTTTCAGTTGGCGCTTTTCTTCTTTATAGTGCTTAATTTTTGTGGTAATCTCTATTTGTTGCAGTACCTGTACTATGTCTAAAGAACAAAATCAGGGTTTAAAAAATGCACTCGGTGCAGTTATAAAATGTCCATAACAGGCAGCCATTCAATTTGTGTTTATTGTTTGGGGCCAAAACATCTACAGGAGACTTGTAGCGTATGTCATGCCTTTTCTGCTAGAGTTCTTCAAGAACGTAAGAACAAGCTCATTTTAAAAGGGCTTATTAAACCCTCCTTTGAGGAAGCTTTGAATCCTCCTGTTGCTTCCAAAAAGAAAAGATCGTCGGCTCCGACAAGTCCGTCGGAGCCGACTTCTAAAAAGAAAAAGTTGACCTCTTCTTCCTCGGCTGCACTGACTTCGGGGCCGAGTGTCGAAGAGTCTGCCTCGATACCTCCTACTTTGGCTCCATTGTCTTCGGAGCCGCAAGTTGGAGTATCGAGAGGTGAATCACCTCCATCGGCTCCAATGGCTTCGGAGCCGGTGGAAGTGTGCAGCTCAGACTCTTCCCCCTTGGCCCCGAAGAAGGCTTATTCGGCGCCGATGGTGGTCCATGAGGTGGTGGAGTCGGCGCCGACAGTATTGGAGCCGTTTCGGAGCCGGTCCCCTTCTCCCTCGGAGCCGAGAGGAAAGTCTTCTCGAGTGTCTACCTCCTCTAAATCCTCGAGACTATCAGATTCGGACCTGGATAGGGTTTTACAGAGGCTCTTCCAATCTCCAGTGTTTGCTAAAATGGTCTCGGCTCCAGCACAGTTTGCTTCGGAGCCGATCCCCCCCCCGACACACTTGATTCCTCCTCCAACCTCCTCTGAGTTGTTGGAGCCGGTGGTGGTGGAGCAAGGTGGAGCCATAACGTCGGAGCAGAGACCCTTATCAGGCTTTCCGGCTTCCGCTATGCTTCCTACCCTGTCCTCCGGTTCAGGGTTTGGTACTCACGACCTCTACAGCCGGGCCGAGGGAATACTTTGGGATTAGGTGCTTCGGTGCCTAGTCTTCCTCTCGGAGCATCGGCTGCTGGAATTCCCAGTGCCATCGTGGCCTCTAGACCAGTGACTTCTTCGGATTCTGGAGGTCCGGCCTTTGAGGCCATGAGGAGCGCGCTGGCCATGCCTTTGCCGGTTCAACTAGACTCTACCTCACCGTCCCTAGATTTGGAGACTGGTGCCTCTGTTGCGTTGCAGCCCCCGGCAGCGGGGCCCCAGGGCCTGAGGATACCCCAATCGGGGGTTCCCTTCTTCCGGGCGGTCCGTCCGAAACTGCTTTGGACGAACCCCCATGGAAGAAATTGTGTAAGAGGAAGCACGTAGACTCCCAAGATGAGTCTATTACATCGGATACTGACCTCGATGACGCGGAAGGGTCCCCAAATCATCTTCGGATGATATCTCCTTCTCAGATATCTTGGAGATTCTGAGACAGAGAGGTGACTGGCAAGCCAAAACCCCTTCAGCTGAGGAGTCGGTCTTCCTCAAGGCCTTTGGGGCCCAGCCCTCTGCCTCCTGGGTGTCTCCGCCCTTCGATGAACTCCTTGATTTGGTTTCTCGAAGGGTGTGGGAACACCCTGATTCCGTGGAACCGGTGCCTACGAGGCCCAATAAATTCTTGTCAGCTCCCCCCCAGAAAGAATTTCTCTCAAAGGGTGTACCGGTAGATGCTTTGGTGGTGGCTTCTGCCACACAGCAGGACGTGGCAGAGGCTTCGACGTCTATTCATCCTCCTAATAAGGATTCTAGGAGTATGGATAGGTGCGGAAGCGTACCCTGTCCTCAGCGGCCTTTACCTTACGGTCGCTGAATTATTTATGTCATTTTACAAGGCTCCAAAGGGATCTTCTCAAAGAGCTAAATGACTCCCTTGTTGGTAATCTACCTGAAGCGCTGGCCTCGACTGTTGGCGCACAGATGAATACTCTTTTTTTCTATTGTTAACTCGTCCATGCGGCTCATCTCGTATGCGGCCGATGGAGCGAGTAGAAACTGCGGGAACAGGCGTTGCCCTTAGGAGACAAGCCTGGTTACGCTTGTGTTCGCTACGGAGGCCTTCAAGTCTTCCTTCCGACGCCTTTGATGGGTCATCTTTGTTTGGACCCAAGGTGAAGGACACACTAACTCGGTGCGAGCAGGAGGGCAAGACTTTGACTGCTGTTTGGGCCCGTTATTCCGCTCCTTCCAGGCCTTATCCCAAGGCTGGGAGAGGAGGGAAAATGTGGTTTAAAAAATCCCAAAAGTCTTTCTCTACTCCACCTAGTGATTCCCCTCCAGAGGCAGGGGATTTTGGAAGACGCCGCCCCAGAGGTGGCAGAGGCCCCCGTAACTCTGGAGACCGCGATTCCTTTCGTGGTTCTTCATACAACCAGCGTTCCTGAGTTGTTGCCCGACTGTGCAACTCCGAGCCAGTCGGGGTCGCTGCTGGCGCACCCACAAGCTTGGGAATCCATAACAAGCGATCGGTGGGTGCTTCATCATTACCGGAGGATATATCATACCCTTCAACAAACCCCCTTTCTTTAAGGGAAATCCCGGACGTACCACCCAGTCAGCGGGATCAGGCAGCATTAGAGGTTTCAAAGCTGCTAGAAAAAGAGCCATCCAGCCTGTCCCCATCGACCAGATCGGATCAGGAACTTACTCAAAATTATTTTTGGTACCAAAAGACAGGGGACTTCAGGCCCATTTTGGACCTCAGTTCATTGAATCGTTTCGTAAAGAAGTCCAAATTCGAATGGTCACTCTTCAATCTATTCTTCCTTTGCTGGAAAAGATGCATGGATGTGCTCAATAGATCTCCAGGACGCTTACTATCATATTCCCATAGCTCAAGAGTCCAGGAGACATTTACGCTTCCGCCTCGGAGCCAGTCATTTCCAATTCCGAGCACTGCCCTTTGGTCTCACCACAGCCCCCAGGGTGTTCACCAAGTGTCTGGCAGTGGTAACTGCTCACCTGAGAAGTCTGGGATTCCAGGTGTTTCCTTATCTAGACGACTGGCTCCTTACAGCCACCTCCGAGCATCTACTTCTCCAAGCGCTCAGAGCCACGTTCACCTTGGGCCGTTTTTTGGGGATCACATTCAATTTGCAAAAATCTGTACTACAGCCTTCGCAGCATATTACTTTCATAGGCGCAGACTTAGACACAAAAAGAATGCGCGCCTTTTTACCGGCAGCAAGAATTCAAATCTTACAAGATCAAGTCAAATCCTGCCTTCACTTACAAAGAGCCCCGGCCCATCGGATCCTACAACTGTTGGGCTCGATGGCGTCGACTATACTTCTAGTTCCCTTGGCCAGACTTCACATGCGAATTCTACAATGGCTACTGTCGGTTCAATGGTCTTATCAGGAACTGCCCTTGAACCACTTAATCATAATCACGGAAAGTTGCCGTCGAGATCTGCGTTGGTGGCTTCTACAGTCAAATCTCGACCAGGGGCGATCCTTTATTCCTCAACGTCCCGTTGCCACTGTGACCACGGACGCCTCCCAGGTAGGGTGGGGGGGTCATTACCTGGACAGGTCGGTCCAAGGCACATGGCAGATCCAGGAAACGCATTTGCATATCAATGTACTGGAGATGAGAGCGGTACTATTGGTACTTCAAACTCTCCATCACGCTCTCCCACAGGGTCCAATTGCTATCCTATCCGACAACATGTCGGTAGTATGGTACATAAACAAACAAGGGGGTACCAGGTCTTACCCACTATGCAGAGAAGCCATGAGACTTTGGCACTGGGCGGTAGCTACCAACCGCTTTCTAATGGCAACGCACATACCGGGGAAGTCCAATGTGATTGCGGACAGATTAAGCAGGACCATTCTCTTGCCCCACGAGTGGTCCCTCAATCAGAGTATAGCTGCGAAAATCTTCAACAGATGGGGTCTTCCTTGCTGCGACCTGTTTGCCAGCCCTCACAATGCGAAATGCAGAGAGTTCTTCACACTGTTCCCTTCTCAGGGACAGATTCCCAGGGATGCTCTGACTCACATTTGGCCCCCCGGTCTTCTCTACGCCTTCCCTCCGTTCCCCCCCATACCGAGGGTGATACAGAAGGCCATTTACATGGAGAGCGAAATGATTCTGATTGCCCGCACTGGCCTCGTCAAGTTTGGTTCCCTTTCCTACAGAGGCATGCGATAGAAGGTCCATGGTTTCTGGATCCGGTGCCAGACCTGTTGACTCATCAGTCAGGACGGCTTCATCCGTCTCTCAGGTCCCTGAAGTTGGCAGCATGGTTACTCCACTTCCATCCTTAGTCGAGATAATGCTCTCTCGCCGGATGTGGTCCACATTCTGTCTTCTTCCCATAAGCCTTCCACCATCAAACTTTATTCCAGTAAATGGAAAAGGTTTGCCTTCTGGGCTCAAGAACGAGGTATAGATCCTCTCACTGCTCCAGTATCGGAGGTTCTGAATTTTCTGGCCTTCCTTTTTCAGTCGGGCTCTTCAGTTTCTACCATTAAGGTTCAGCTAGCGGCAATCTCTAATTTTCATGCCTCATTTGAACCTTCATTAATGTCTCACAAACTTTGTAAGGCGTTCCTTAAAGGGGCTTGGCTCCTTAGGCCTCCTTTATCTCATCCTGTTCCTCCTTGGGATTTGAATATGGTTCTTGCTGCCCTAACTGCCCGTCCTTTCGAACCAGCTGCTACTTGTGATTTAAAATTTCTGTCTTGGAAAACGGCCTTTTTAGTAGCCATAACATCTGCTAGGCGAGTTTCAGAACTTCAAGCTCTTTGTTCTGATCCTCCCTATTTGATTTTTCACAAACATAGAGTTTCATTGAAATTGAACCCTGCATTTATTCCAAAGGTGGCCTCCTCTTTCTGTTTACAACAAACCATAGAACTCCCTGTTTTTTTCCCAGAATTCTCCAATAACGCAGAATATACTTTGCATCAATTGGACGTACATAGACAGTTACGTTTTTATTTGAATAGAACCGCTCAAACGCGAAAATCAAATCAATTGTTTGCTTCTTTTGCAGCGAACAAATTGGGTCAACCAGTATCTAAAGCCTCCATATCAAAATGGATTAAAGACTGTATCACCTTTGTTTATTCACAGGCCAATAAAGACCTTCCCTTGCCTGTCAAGGCTCATTCTACCAGGGCAATGGCTACTTTCACTCCAAATTATCCATAGATGATATTTGTGCTGCGGCTACCTGGACTTCTCCGCACACTTTTATTTCTCATTACAAGTTGGATGTGGTTTCTCGAGGCAGAGCTTCCTTTGGTTCCACGGTTCTCAGGAGTGTGTTCCAATGAGCCACCCGGGATGTAGGTGCTAGGGACGCTGTCCCATCTGTCATGAATGTAGGCGAGATAGGATCCCATTACATCTTTTAGTTATGTACTTACCATAACTTTGGATGTATGGGATCCATCTCGCCTACATTCATAAGTACCCACCCTCCTTCCCCCTGCCATTTGGATTTAGAGGAGCTGTAGTCACTGTTTTCTTGGCGTTCTTTCTTGAAGAACTTTAGTTGGTTATAGTGACTTATAGTGTCTCTGTGTTTACATGGGTGTATGAAAGCGAACAAATAAGATCTGGGGAAGCAGGTGTAGTGCATCCTGGGATAGGGTATAGCCCAGCCAATGAGAGACTTCGTGCTAGTATATAAGTTGCCGAGTCGGAGCCGATGGATCGGCTCCGAACCCATCTGTCATGAATGTAGGCGAGATGGATCCCATACATCCAAAGTTATGGTAAGTACATAACTAAAAGATAACATATAATAAAAAAAGATAAAGAAGATAAAGAATACCAAGAATTGTTATTGTAATGTAATGGTTTAGACTTTGATTTCCATTTTCTAGTAATTGTTTTTTTTTTTTTTTTTTTGGCAGTCACCATAATTACTCAGCAAGGCCTTACTATGTCTAGGCACAGGAGCTGCCTTAGGTCAACTAGTGCCCTAGGCAAAAGGACTCCACGGCACCCCCCACTACTCCACCCTGTGCCCCCATCCTGGTCTACCTAAATAGCATAAATACTGGAAAATCTTCCCTGCTAGAGCGGCGCCCTAAGCGGCTGCCTAGTTGGCCTATGCCTAAGGCCTGCTATGTCTAGGCAATTCCGATATCATTGCTCAAAAAATAATTTCATTAGTTACACGAATTTGCTCGCCTATTATCTCTAACAGAGTAGTCTGCATGGGAATAAAGTCCACCAACTCATTACACTCCCAGAAATTGTTCCCAGTTACCTCTTTTTTTCCCATTACTCCTCAAACATTTGCTGTCTACCTGAGGAAAAATTCTTTGCAGTCTACTTGGGGTTTAAAAATACCTATGTAAAACTTCCAAGCAGAGATCTAAATCTTCTAGCTTTTGTTGCATATTTGGAGACGTACATGTATCCCCCAGTGTTTCTTTGAATTGCTTATCCAGTCACACTTCCCATTCCTTTCTAACCTCTGATTCTTATTATCATGCAATATTTTATATGCTCTACTAATTTTCCCTTTTTAATGGCAGCTTCAGTTCTAGATTCTACTAAAACTCTACCAGTGCTGGTCTTTGTTTAGGCCCTCTTCCCCCATTTCTTTCTTTTTGCCTTATACTCTATCAGTCCTTGATAGGAAGGCATCTCTAACCCGCAGTCCAAATAAATTTTTGGTGACTTCCGTTCTGTTACCTTTCCCTCTCCCTCTGTTATTTGCTCCCAATACCTTGGTTCCTTTGCCAGTTTTCTCCTATAATTTCCAGCCCCATCTTGCCCATTGTCTGCATCCCTAATTACAGGCATCCCTATCGGCAGAATTTCCTTTCTCCATTCCCGAGTTGGCTTAGTTCTTACAATACTTTCTGCTATTTTATGAATGTAATATTGTGTATGATTATTGCTATTCCTCCTTAAAGGTCTGCGTCCCAAATCTCAGTCTCTGTTTCTTGAGTGCCCCTCCCCCATTTCATTATCATACCTTTCCACTTTGAATTATAGTTTTCTGCTTGTGCTATGTATAAGAGCCTTTACTGTGTTGCCCTGAATCAAATCTGGCAAGCCCAATCTGCTTTCTTCTATTGGAAGAATCCGCTTATCTCACTTGACTCTTGCCATCTTCCCCTCCCAGATAAAATCCTTTAGCTCTTACTTCTCTGGTTAATAGAAATATGCCTGCCTTGTGTATAAGAGTAAAAAGGGACTAAACATTTTAATTGCTTTTATCTTACTATTAATATCCATATAATAGAACTTCCAGTTTACTCAGTTTTTGTATTATGTTTTATTTGGTCATACTCCTAAAAAGTTCATTTTATCATGTCCCCATAAATATGGATATTGCTGAATCAATTTGTGAGTGGGTACATAATTTACCACCGTTGCCTTTGTTTTAGCTTCATTAATTTTGTATCCTGAAAAGATGTGAAACTGTCTCAAAATGTCCCTTTCTGGTTTTGTCAGGTATAAAATAGCAGATAGAGCCAGCTTTTCTTGACTACCGTACCAATTGTATTCAATTTCTTAGTCCCTATTTTCTTTGCCAGTGGTTCTAAATATAATGCAAATAACAGAGGAGAGAGGACACCCCTGCCTGGTTCAGAGAGGACCCACCCCACTTTAAATTTCGCCTCCAATCCCTCCTCAACCTAATCAACATTATAATTGTATCAGGGAATGCATATGCTTCCATTGCCCTTCTCATAAAGTCCTAGCTTAACTCTGTTAAATGCTTTCTCTACAGTAAGACCCGCCAGCAACAGTGGTATTTTCTTACATTCTGGTTCCCTGTGTCTCATCAGTGTTCTGTTAATGCTGTCAAATGTTTGCCTGCCCTCCACAAAACCGCATTGGTCCATCTCTCAATTTTGGCATCACTTTTGACATTCTTTTAGCCATTATAGACTCACTTTACAGTCATGGTGTAGTTTTTAACCCTATGAAGCTGGATCTGGTGGATCTTTATCCTCTTTAGGTATTAGAGCTACCACCGCTTTCTTCCAGGATGTTGATACTTTTCTTCCTCTTAAAATACTGATCTGATGTTGTCCTTCTCATTCTGCTTCACTGATGGGTTACAGATCCGATCTGCGGATCTAAGTCGGCCACCTTCTACAGATTTCAGCTTCCAGGCTCGAGCGCCGTCCTTAATCCATAATCCTCTGCTGTTAGCTCACCCCACCGGATCTCATTTGCCACCAGTAGGTACAGACGTAATACAGATAAGGGATTATTTTGATTTGTTTCATTTTAAAACTCTATTTTA
The DNA here is from genome assembly GCF_019279795.1 of Protopterus annectens. Classification (NCBI taxonomy): domain Eukaryota; kingdom Metazoa; phylum Chordata; order Ceratodontiformes; family Protopteridae; genus Protopterus; species Protopterus annectens. Next base: position 75,325,472 of record NC_056750.1, on the reverse strand, counting down.
TATATTATGTATATGTGTGCATGTGTGCATTTATTTATGTAATTTCCTTCCTTTATTAGCATGCAAGGTTGTTGGGTGTCTTTTTCCTCCACCTATCCTTTCTCTTTGAGCATTCACCCTTCTTTCTCTTATTTTTCTTACAGATGGATAAACTGACAGGTTTTAAATGGTGTGCTGAGTGTGAGAGGAAGATTCCGCACATAACGAGTGTGTTTATTGTTTAGAAGAGGCCCAGTTGGATTCCCTGTGCAAAATTTGTGAAGGGTTCACTACTCTGGCCATTCAGGAAAGGAAACAAAGGACTTCTGCCAAGTCCTTTATCTTCTCCACGGGCTCAACCCCCACTAAGGATTTGCTGGGTTCCGAGGCTAAGAAGTGCCACTCTAGGGCATCTTCAGAGCCTCCTGAAAAGCTACTATAATAATCAGACCGGAGAATGTCAGCAACAAGATCCATGTTGGCTTCTTCGGATCCAATAGCTTGACGGCTCCAAGCGGACCTTCTGGTCCGGAGTTCTGTAAGTTGGCTGCAACTCCACCATCTTTCCATCTTACCTCTACTGCTTCGTTGGATGCTAAGGGATCAGATCCAGGCACTCAAACAGCTCGACCCAGAATCACCAGATCTAGAGTCTAGGATTCAGTCACCCTGGAGATCTATCAGATCCATGTCTCCCATGGTGCTGAAGATTCTTCAGACTCCTAGACATTCACGACCCTCTTCAGTGGCTTCTTCCAGATTCTCCAGAAGTCTATACGATGACATGGACAAAATGGTTAGGTCCATTATAAAGGCTCAGATCCAGATGAGGGTACTTCCAGCTCCATCCCCTCGTGGATTCAAGTGTCCCTACCACTTCCCTTTCTCCTTCTCTGATCTGAGTACTAGTTTTGGAGCCCCAGGACAGCAGTCTTCCAAGGGATTCTGGGCCAGATAAGAGTACCTTTTGGTTCCTCTACATCGACCGTGACCTTGAGTACCTCTGCTCCCAGATCCTTGGATCAGATGAAGTCCCTGATCTGTGATGTCATGGCCGTGTCCAAGGGGCAGGGTTCTGCTCCTTCCCCTTGGAACTTCAGTCCTCGACAGTGCGGGTCTGGTTCTGTCTCAGTCAAGGTTCTGAAGCACTTCTACCTTCTTCACTGGGGATGTCTTCCCGGAAGGAGTAGGGAAGGGTGTCCCCAGGACCTTTGGCTTTCCGGGGTTTGGAAAAGGCCTTCTCTGTGGGCAAAGCACTGGACCCTTTGACTCCTGCTCCTACCTCTGTTCCTGTATCTGATCTGGGTCTTAAATTCTGTCCAGGGTCAGCCTGCCTCTAGGGACCTCCAGAGTGACCATTCCACCTGAGGAGGCCCCTTCCTCTTCTGACTCCTCCTCTGAATGTCCCATGGAGGAGATTCCGTGGAAGAGGATATGCAAAAGGAGCACTTGGACTCTGCAATGGAGTCCCTTACTGATATGGGCACCGATGAGGGAGAAGGGTCTCTTAAATCACCACCAGACTGTCTCCTTTGCCGACATCTTGGAAATTTTAAAGCAAAGAGGTGGTTAGTCATTCAAAAATCCTTCTTCAGAGGAGCTTGCATTCCTGGATGCCTTTGTGCTGGGCCCATCTACATTTTAGGTAGTCCCCCCAGCAGACACTGTTATTGATTTTGTCGCCTGTCAGGCCTGGAATGAGCTGGACACCATAGAGCCAGTACCAAAGAGCCCAGACAAAATCCCCCCCCCCCCCCAAAGATCAAACTTTTTTGGAGTAAGGACATCCCAGTTGATGCTATGGTGGTGGCAGCAGCTACGAAGAAAGAGCTCGTACAGCTTCGCTTCAGCGACTTTTTCTGTTGGTGCTTAATTACTTGGTAAATTTTATTCACCTACAGAGAGACCTAGTTAAGGAACTTTGAGTCCTTTGCAGAGTGCATGCCTAAGGAGGATCTTGAATAAGGTTTCTCCGAAGCTGACCACTCTTACTTTCCTAGCAAATTCATCCATGAGGCTTGTTTCCCATGCAGTGGAAGGATCCTCAAGGGCAGCCTGCACTGGCATTGCAATACATAGACATGCATGTTTGAGGCTTTGTGATTTTTGCGGAGCCCTTGAAGGTGTCTTGTCAACAACTCTCTTGATGGTTCTTCCTTGTTTGAACCATCATTTAAAGACACCCTGACCCGCAGTGAGCAGGAAGGTATGACCTTGTCTGCTGTGGGGATCAAGTTTTCCACCCCTTAGCAAATATACCCAAGGAATCAGAGGGGCTAAAAACACTTCCGAAAGTCCCAAGGATCTTTTCCTGATCAAAGTGGAGAGTACCCCTCCAAAGGCAGAGGAAGGGGCTTTAATGGAAGATGCCCTAGAGCTAGAGGAGGCCCTCAAAACCAGGGCTTTAGGGAGCCCTTTTCCGACAAGTCCCTTCAGCACTCCTGAAGTGCTGCCTGACTGTCCAGCTCTGGAGACAGTCTGGGGTAATTTTTCCTTGCACCCAGGCACGTGGGCCCAAATAACAAATGCTTGGGTGCAAAGCATAATATCCAGAGGCTACTACATTCCCTTTTCTCTTAACCCCCTCCAAAAATTCAAAATAAGATCCCTGAAATTCCACCCAACCAGAGGGAGGTGGCAGTTCTAGAAATCAAAAAATTACTGCAAAAGAGTCATCCAAGCGGTCCCAGCCGAGCAGAGAGGATCTGGAACTTGCTCCTGTTTCTTTTTGGTGCAAAAGAAATCAGGGGACACTAGGCCTATCTTGGACCTAAGCACACTCAATTTATTTGTAAAGAGAAGTTAAGGATAGTTATGGTTCAGTTTATCCTTCCGTTACTAAGGAAAGATGATTGGATGTGCTCTGTGGACTTGAAGGATGCGTACTATCACATCAAAATAGACTGGCCTTCCAGAAGTCCCCTCTGCTTCCGCACAGGAGCCACTCACTTCCTATTCAGATCCCTGCCCTTTTGGTCTCACCACAGCCCCCCGGGTGTTTAACAAATGCTTGGCAGTGGTCGCAGCTCATCTCTGACCGCAAGAGTTGCGGGTATTTCTGTATCTAGACAATTGGCTCTTAACTGCCCCCACCCACTTTCACCCACTTTCACCTATCTCAGGCCAGGGATTATCTCTAATAGATATCGCAGTTTTTAAGCATCACCATAAATCCAGAAAAGTCACAACCATTGCCGGTACAAACTTTGGAATTTATCACGCCCAGCTGAATACCATTACGCAGATAGCTTCCTTGCCTCGACACCTTGACTCTTCTGGTCCGGGCTATCCTATCTTATCCCCCTCCTTTTGTCAGATTGATTCTATGGGCCTTGGGATCTATGGCAGCTGTTATAATCTTGGTACCTCTAGCCAGATACTATATGCACATTCTACATGGATGCTGGCTGTTCATTGGTCTATTCTACACCAGTCCCTATCTGCTCCTATCAGGTTGAGCAATGTTTGCAAAACTCATCTAGAGTGAATGGTGGATTTGCTCCAAACTGTCGGCAGACCTTTCATCCTTCCCCCTCCAATAGCCACTCTGACTACAGATGCTTCCCACCTAGGGTGGGGGGGTTTCGAAGGGAAGATGGTCCAAGACGCGTGGACTCTCCTGGAGACCAGATTGCATGTCTGTGTCCTAGAGATGAGCAGTCCTGCTGTCATTGCAAGCCTTTTCTGGTTGCTCTCCCTCTGGGGACCATTGTGATTTATTCAGAAAACATGTCAGTAATCTGGTATATCAACAAGGGAGGAGGAACCCATTCATACTCGCTGTGCAAAGAGGCCATGAGGGTTAGGGAATGGGCATTCTCTTCACACTGCATTCTAATTGCAACACATGTACCGGGGAAATATAATGTATTGGCAGACAAGCTCAACAGGTCCATTCTGATGCTTCACTAGTGGTCCCTCAATCAGTCAGTAGCGAACAAGATATTCAACCATTGGTCACCCCTGCTGCGACCTCTTTGCTTCTCCTCACAACAAGAGCAGCAGCTATTTTGCTCTGATTCCCGCCTTCAGGGAGTACCCCAAGTGGTGCTCTAGTCCACGATTTGTCCCCCGGTCTCCTTTATGCTTACCTTCTGCTACCACTTATTCTGAAATTTCTTCAGAACGCCAAATGGTTGAGCACCGTGATCCTCATTGCCCCCTTTTGGCCTCATCAAATTAGATTCCCATTCCTTTGGTCTCAACTGGGATATCCTCCATGGATAGTGGAACCCAAACAGGACCTCCTAAGGCACCCTACGCTAGGACTGCACCTAGATCTCCCCACACTCAAGTTAACCTCTTGGTTTCTCCACTTACCATGACTGCAAGACAGTCCAGGTTTTCTTCGCCAGTCAAGGCTATCATTCTAGCTTCCCAGAAAGTATCCACCAAGAAAGTATATAAAAGGAAGTGGAGAATATTCTCTCTTTGGGTTGCTAATCGCCACATTAATAAAGACTCAAGAAATGAAAGCATTGAAGAAAAAGGTGCTGAGAAAGGATCAAAGAAGGTTTTAATTTTGCAACTAAAGCTCCAGTTTGCAGCCGTATCCAGTTTCAGGATTACCTTCTGAATCTCTTGCTTTAACCAGGTTATGCAAGACCTTTATGAAAGGTGTTTTTCTCAGACCTCCGATCAAGGACCCGACACCTACATGGGATCAGACTGTCATCCTGCAAGGTTTGGCTCAAAAACCCTTTGAACCGGCTAGTGATTGTGACTTGAAATATTTATCCTGGAAGTCCACTTTTCTCCTCCGTAAAAAGGATTTCTGAATTGCAGGCACTTTCGTATAAGCCTCCTTATATTTTTTTTCACAAGGATAGAGTTTCCCTCTGTACTAATCCATCTTTGGTGCTACAAGTGGCTACAGAATCCAACATAAATCAGTGCATTTAGTTACCAGTGTTCTTTCCCAATTATTCTAACAAAGGGAATTTATGTTGCATTCCTTGGATGTTCACAGACCGTTAAATGGCCCTGGAGCCTTTACAAGCCTAGCCCGTAGGATTACCCTGGCATCGTGCCACCCAACCTTAGTTCCTAGTTTAGAAAATCTTATCAGTTGTCTCTCTCAACCGTAAGGGTCAAGCAGTTTCTAAAGTGACAGTAGCAAAATAGTTAACAAGTTGTATATCATTTGAGAAAAATGGTTTGCGGTTGTCTAGTCTTCCAAAAGCCCATTCAGCAAGATCCATAGCTGCATCAGCGGTGTTTTTGTGCTACAGCTACCTGGTCTGTCTCATACCTTCATGACCAATTATAAATTGGACATTGTCTCCCGGAGTAGGACATCCTTTTTGTCATTCGTGCTGCAGCATATCCTTCCTTAAGGCTACCCAAGAAATCATGTAGCTGGGGACTCTGACCCATCAGTGAAGCAGAATGAGAAGGACATCAGATTGATTAGTTATGTACTTGCCATAACTTGGTGTCTGTGTTCTCTTCTCATTCTGCTTCACCTTCCCGCCTAGCATCCCTCTCCAAAATTTTCTTTTTTGCTCTGGAGGATCTGGAAAGGCCTTTGTTGGAACCGCTGTTCCAGTTTGAACCCATGGTTCCCTTTTCTTTCTGCCTTTTTCTGTAAGGGGGCAGCAAACTCTATCTGAGGGGTTGAGCCAAGGACAGAGGATTATGGGTAAGGGAGGAGCTCAAACCTCGAAGCTGAAGTCTGTAGAAGGTGGCTGAGTCGGCTCTGTTTTCCCTCCTAGCTTCCAGACTTCCACAGGAATACCATCTGTTCCTGAGGACTTTCCTGCAGATTGTGTATACATCACCATTTTTATCTCCTCTCATTTCCTCCAATCCTGTTCTTAATTGAGCCTCATCTACCTTTAACACTGGCTTGTTTCATTCTTCCATAAACATTTCCAATTTCCAGAATATTTCTAATACTTCTACAGGATCTCTTGTTAACTTCCTTGTTACAGGCTCCCTAAGCTTGGTGACCGCCCTTTCTACTTTCTGTTGGTGAGCCATAGCAGTAACTCAACTGCCCCCCCCCAAAAAAAAATGTCCATTCTAGTTTGTGACATAACACTAACTTCTCTTTTCTCCCTATGCAGTAAAGAACAGGCGCATGAACCATTTTGCTAATAAAACGCTTTTGAAATACTAAACATGCATTAAAAGGACCTGTTCCTGAAATTTGTGCATGTGTCACACAGTTTACTATCTTCATGTGTTGTCATTCATTTGTACCTCCGAAATGGCTTGACAAACATGGCCATGCCATCAGTACACTTCTAACTAATGCATGCATATAACTGTGTAAAAGACTTTGCTTCACATTATTCATTAATATATTCTAGCATATGCATTGTGTAGGTAAAAATTAACAACATGCTTGCTAGAGTTCAGTACTCCTCTATAAAGCTAACTTGGGAAATGTTTTGTTTTGCTGAACATGTAGCAAATATCCTCACCATCAGTTTGGCTAGCTACACATTTGCCTTTTTAGAATGGAGTAAATTATTAATGGACTGCATCTGTCTAGGCTGTGTTTCAGCGATGCTGATTTACAGCATAAGCAACTGAATTGCATGCTAATCAACCACTCTGGTGGAGCTATTCAAGACGTTGTAAAGCAACCATTTAGACTCCATACTGCTCTTTCCTGTGGATTTCAAAAGTAGTGGAGTACAGAGACAGTCTACACAGACAGAATGTTAGGAACTGCTGCTGCTTAACTCCATTTGTATGTGCTGCAGGCAGTGCTGCTGCTGCTGCTGCCAATAGGCCTAGGCAGAGACAGAGAAGAGTTTCCAGGCCACATTTAACTTATCACAACATGTATGACATGGACATTATAGAGTGCTACAGGCTGGACAGGGACACAATACCGGAACCGTGCGATCTCTGCCGGCCTCCACTCAGAGCCACAGCCTTTACCCCCCCCCCCCCCCATATATTGGGTATGCACTGCTTGCATCACACACAGCCCTGAGCTAACACTGTGGCAACAGCTGCATTTAAAAGGTAATGTCCTGAATATGTACTGTATTTTATAATCCTTATATTTTATCATTTGATACAGTAAGGGACTACAAGTTGGAGATTTGTACAGAAATGAATGTCCTATGTGACAGCAGAGTTATTTGACTTGTATGTGTCCATTAGCAAGTAGTAGGCCAGGGCCTCAAAGATTCACACATAGATCCCTCCCCAAAGTAATTGTCGTTACTGCATGCCCACACTTTAGCACCATATGTTTAAAATGGGAAATAATAACAGAAGGAAGTTTGAAAATAATGAGATAAATAGCAGTTTCTGGCTTCACCACTCACAAGGTCAAACTGGTAGGATGCAAAACAAGGAGAGTAACAAGAGCAACATAACCTTGTTTGTGTCAGAACAGTAGCTTAGGTCCACCCCCCTTGAAATATCATTAGACCCTTGCATGTTCAATGACAGGAACTCCCTTAGCTCTCCACCCCTACAACAGCAGTCCATGTTTGTGATATCCAAACTTCCATTAATTTGATGGCAGCTGCATATCATATTGTTCCCAGTGAATATCCTCACATATTTTAAGGTAAATGATAGACTTACACACTGCATGTCTCTGAGTACTGGTCCGATAACTGATGAATAACCAAGAAACGCAGAAAGGTAGAGGACACAGGTGTAGATTTCCAAGGTTTAATCCTAGCAGGTTGTGTGATCAGTAAGTGTATTACATCCAGGTATATGGCATAAAATATATTTGCAGAGAACATGCCTTGATTTTAGTGTACATTGTTACATTTGGTTGTGTGAGGAATTATGTCATGTATTTGCTGCATAGGTGTTTGTGGGATAAAGATGGGTAAGTATCCCCTCCTGTCTTGTGACTGTGCGTTGTAGTGAGAGTTAGTATCTAGACCTAAGTAGTTGTATCTCATGTGTACTAACAGTTTCTACTTTGTATGTCATAGATTGATTTTTCACATCCATGATGTTATGTGATCCTATCTCGCCTACATTCTGACTGATGGCTCGGAGCCGATCCCTCGGCTCCGACTCGGCACGCTTATGCCAAAGAGTGAAGTCTCTTATTGGCTGAGCTTACTATATCCCAGGATGCACCACTACCAGTCCCCCAGATCTCGTTTGCCGCTAACAAGCAAAGACGTGGTCTCGAGCTTGGCTGAGCTAAGTAGTGTTTTTCACTTACTTTTCCTGTCAGGGTTTTCCTTAAAATTCAACAAAAAGCTGTTTTAACAGCTATCGTGTGTTTTTGTGTGTGAGTGAAGATTTTTCTTGGTGAAATTCTTGTGTAGTGACTGAGTATTGTCTGACTAAAGGTCCCATTTGCGTTGTAGGGCCTTTTCCTGTCAGTCTGTTGTCTGGCTAGTCCCGTATTATTTTTAGGGGTCTTAGATCCTTCAGTCTTATTCTTTTCTATTTGTGACCTCCTTCTTAAAAAAAAAAAAAAAAGAGAGAAAAAAGAGAGAGAGAAAAGAAATCTTTCTGTGATAGTTAGAGTGATTTGTGTTTTTGGCTAGTTCACTGTTTTGATTGCCATCATGTCACAGGCTCCTAGGCCTTCAGGGTTTAAAAAGTGCACTAAGTGCAGTTTCAAAATGTCGATCACAGATGATCACTCTCTCTGTGTATACTGTTTGGGCGCCAAACATTTGCAGGAGTCCTGCAGCGTGTGTCACGCGTTTTCCTCGAGGGTCCTCCAAGAGAGGAAAAATAAACTTATTTTAAAAGGCCTTATTAAACCCTCCTTTGAAGAGGCATTGGCTTCCTCTCCTTCTCCTGCTAAAAAGAAAAGGGCGTCGGCTCCGACCAGTCCGTCGGAACCGACCGCCAAAAAACATAGGCAAGCTTCTCCTTCGGCTCCACGGACTTCGGAGCCGAGGGCGGAACAGTCTGCCTCGATGCCTCCAGCCTCGACTCCTCTGGGTTCGGAGCCGACGGCTGGGGCATCGAGAGGCGGGTCACCTTCATCGGCTCCACTGATCTCGGAGCCGATGAAGGTTGTCCGCTCAGACACTTCCTCCTCGGCGCCGAAGCCCTCTTTGGCACCGATGGAAATTGGTTTGGACAATTCTTCGGCGCCGATAATTGTCGATTCGGAGCCGGTCCCCTAGTCCCTTGTAGCCGTTGGAGAGGCCTACTCGGACCCATTCGGTCTCTTCTAGGTCATCAAGGATGTCAGATTCGGACATAGACAGGGTGCTCCAAAGACTGTTCCAGTCCCCAGTCTTTCAGAAATTTGTTTCGGCTCCGACCCACTTGGCTTCGGAGCCGATAGCCCATTCCGTTGCTATTCCTCCTCCGTCCGCTTCGGCTCCGTCGGAGCAGGTACTGATGGAGCCAGTGGAGATCCTAGGGTCGGCTCCGACCCTTACTCCAATCCCGGCCTTCGGGTCCGAGTTTAGCACACGGACTTCTTCGGCCGGACCCGGGGGTGATGTTTCGGGACCAATGCTGTCGGTTCCTAGCCTCCCTTCGGCCGCGGGACTTCCGTCTGCTATCATGGCTCCGGAGACCGGACCCTCCCAGGATTCTGGGGGTCCGGCCTTCGGAGCTATGAGGAGTGCCTTGGCCAAGTCTTCTTCGGCCATCTCTACGGCTTTACCGGCACCTTCCCTGGGCATGGAGACTGGGTCTTTGGCAGTCCCCCTGTCTCTAGGCAGAGGAGCCCCGGGGCCTGAGGTTACCCCCACTGGGGGTTCCCCTCCTCCTGAGGGTCTTTCGGAGTTGTCTTCGGAGGAGCCCCCAAGGAAGAGAACGTGCAAGAGGAAGCACGTGGACTCCCCCGAGTCTCTTACATCGGACACTGATCTTGATGATGCGGAGGGGTCCCCGAAGTCGTCCTCGGATGATGTCTCATTTGCAGACATTCTAGAGATCCTTAAGCAACGAGGCGGCTGGAATTCCAAACCCCCCTCCGCTGATGAGTCGGTGTTCCTCAAGGCCTTCGGGGCTCAGCCCTCCGCCTCCTGGGTGTCTCCGCCCTTCGACGAGCTCCTGGATTTGGTTTGTCGAAGGGCGTGGGAACATCCAGATACTGTGGAACCAGTGCCTTCTCGCCCTAACAAATTTTTGTCTGCCCCACCCGAGAAGGAGTTCTTAACGAAAGGCGTGGCTGTAGATGCCATGGTGGTGGCATCTGCTACCCAGCAGGACGTGGCAGAGGCTTCAACGTCCGTCCATCCTCCTAATAAGGAGTCTAGGAGCATGGACCGGTACGGGAAGCGCACCCTGACTTCAGCGGCCTTTACTCTGAGGTCCCTGAATTATTTGGCACATTTCACCAGACTACAGAGGGATCTGGTCAAGGAGCTCTCAGACTCCCTCTCAGGTAACCTACCTGAGCAGCTAGCCCAGTCGGTTAGCTCTCAGTTGGCTATCCTCAACTCGATTTCTAACTCGTCCATGAGGCTCATTTCATATGCGGCCGAAGGGGCGGGCAGAGCGGCAGGCACAGGCGTGGCTCTACAGAGACAAGCCTGGCTCCGTTTGTGTCATTTCGCGGAGGCCTTCAAGTCTTCCTTTGCCGACGCTCCCTTTGATGGGTCCTCTTTGTTTGGACCCAAGGTATAAGACGCTCTTACCCGCTGTGAGCAAGAGGGAAAGACTTTATCTGCCGTAGGAGCATGTTATTCCACTCCCTTTCGGCCTTATCCCAAGGCTAAAAGAGGAGGGAAGATGTGGTTCCGCAAATCACAGAAATTCTTTCCTCAACAGCAGGAAGATTCCCCTTCCAGAGGCAGAGGACGGGGAAATTTTTCTGGGAGACGCCGTCCCAGAGGCGGCAGAGGCCCCCGCAACACTGGAGACCGTGAGTCCTTTCGTGGCTCTTCAGCCTCCCACACTCCATGAGGGATTGCCCGGCTGTGCTGCTCCGGAGCCAGTCGGGTGCCATTTTGCCAAGCACCTAAAAGCCTGGGAGTCTATTACTCAGGACAGATGGGTGCTTCGGATTATTGCCGGAGGTTACACCATTCCCTTCACACACTCACCCCCACCGTCCTAAAAAATCCCGGACCCACCACCCAGTCAAAGGGAAATTGCAGCCGTAGAAGCTTCAAAGCTGCTAGAAAAAGGAGTCATCCAACCGGTCCCCACAGACCAGATCGGATCCGGAAATTACTCAAGGTTCTTTTTAGTGCCAAAAAAGACAGGGGACCTGAGTCCCATTTTGGATCTCAGCAAACTAAACCAGTCCGTCATGAAGTCCAAATTCCGAATGGTCACTTTACAATCCATTCTCCCATTGTTGGAGAAAGATGTTTGGATGTGCTCCATAGATCTCATGGACGCCTATTATCACATACCGATATATCAGGCGTCCAGGAGGTATTTGCGCTTCAGCCTGGGAGACAGTCATTTCCAATTTTGTGCACTTCCCTTTGGTCTCACCACAGCCCCCAGGGTGTTCACCAAGTGTTTGGCAGTAGTGACTGCTCACCTGAGGAGTCTCGGATTCCAAGTGTTTCCCTATCTGGACGACTGGCTCCTGACTGCCACCACCAGGCATCTACTACTAGAGAACCTACAAGCCGCCATCTCCCTGGGTGCTTCCCTGGGAATTACATTCAACTGGTCAAAGTCTGTCTTGCTGCCTTCTCAGCGCATAAGATTCATAGGAGCAGAGATAGACTCAAAATTAATGCGAATCTTCCTTCCTGCCGAAAGGATACAAACATTACAAGGTCAAGTCCGAGCCCTGCTTTTCAGATCCAAAGCCCCAGCCAGGATGGTCCTGCAACTTTTAGGTTCAATGTCTGCCACGGTTCTCCTAGTTCCTCTGGCAAGATTGCACATGAGGATTCTTCAGTGGCTGTTATCGACACAATGGTCTTTTCAGGATCTTCCCCTCAATCATCACATACTGATTACAGAAACGTGCAAACGGGACCTCCGCTGGTGGCTTCTGCCATCCAATCTGAATCGGGGAAGACCTTTTGTTATACCCCCTCCGGTGGCCACCTTGACAACGGATGCCTCCCAGATGGGGTGGGGGGGGCATTGTCTGGGCAGGTCAGTTCAGGGTTCTTGGCTTCCAAACGAAACATTTCTCCATATCAATGTGTTGGAAATGAGGGCTGTACTTCTGTCACTACAAGCCCTCCACAAGTTTCTCCCTCAAGGCATTATCGCTATCCACACAGACAACATGTCGGTGGTATGGTGTCTAAACAAACAAGGAGGGACCAGATCTTACCCCCTTTGCAGAGAGGCCATGAGGGTGTGGGAATGGGCAGTGGCTACCAACCGCTTCCTGGTAGCAACCCACATTCCAGGAAAATCCAATGTATGGGCAGACAGACTGAGCAGGACTATTCTCTCTCCTCACGAGTGGTCCCTGAACGAAACAGTAGCAGCTCAGATTTTCAAAAGATGGGGGATTCCGTGCTGCGACCTGTTTGCAACACCACAAAACACGAAGTGCAAAAGGTTCTTTTCCTTGACTCCGCTTCAAGGGGAGGCAGCTACGGATGCTCTAGTCCAACCTTGGCCAACAGGACTGCTTTATGCTTTCCCTCCAGTTCCACTCCTTCCCAAAGTCATCCAGAGAGCTTCCCAATTGGGGTCCACAATGATTCTAATTGCTCCGTATTGGCCTCGTCAAGTATGGTTCCCCTACCTACAGAAATATACTCTGGACGGTCCTTGGTTTTTGGATCTAATTCCGGACCTTCTGGTTCATCAGTCGGGACAACAGCACCAGTCCCTTCACACTTTGATATTAACAGCTTGGCTCCTCCACTTCCGACTTTAGTCAGAAATCACACCTTGGACCCGGAAGTTATTCACATTTTATCTTCAGCCCACAAACCCACCACTAAGAAATTGTATCACAGTAAGTGGAAGAGGTTTGCTATCTGGGCTCAACTCAGAGGCTTAGACCCTATTCCTGCCCCGATACCAGAGGTCTTGAAATTTTTAACATCCTTGTTTAATCAAGGATCTTCAGTCTCTACTATTAAAGTTCAACTAGCAGCTATCTCCAAATTTCACGAATCCATAGACCCACTGTTGATGAGCAGCAGATTATGTAAAACTTTCATGAAAGGTGCTGTGCTTTTAAGACCCCCAGTTTTTCATCCTGCGCCTCCGTGGGATCTTGATTTGGTACTTCGTGCCTTAACATCTTCCCCTTTTGAACCGGCTGCTACATGTGAGTTGAAATATCTGTCTTGGAAAACTGCCTTCTTAATTGCAATTACCTCTGCAAGAAGGGTTTCAGAACTTCAAGCCCTATCTATCAAACCACCGTACTTGATTTTTCACAAGGATAGAGTATCACTTAGGCCTAATCCATCTTTTGTTCCAAAAGTTTGTTCTAATCTCTGTCTCCAACAATCTCTAGAGCTACCAGTTTTCTTTCCAAAATTTTCAAACAAAGCGGAATACACCTTGCATACGTTGGATGTTCACAGGCAGTTGCGCTTCTATCTAGACAGGACTCAACAAATTCGAAAAACAGATCAATTGTTTGTGTCCTTTTCAGATAATAAACTGGGTAAAACCATCACTAAAGCTACTATTGCCAAATGGATTAGAGATTGCATAACTCAGGCTTATTCCTCTTCAAATAAGCAACTTACAACATCTGTCAAAGCTCACTCTACTAGAGCTATGGCTACCTCTATTGCATTTCATTCCAAGCTCGCTATTTCTGAGATTTGTGCTGCGGCTACTTGGTCCAACCAGCACACTTTCATTTCCCACTATAAATTGGATGTGGCATCTAAAGGGCGAGCATCATTTGGTTCCATGGTACTCAGGAGTGTTTTCCAGTGAGCCACCCAGGATTTAGGTGCTAGGGACGCTGTCCCATCAGTCAGAATGTAGGCGAGATAGGATCACATAACATCTTTTAGTTATGTACTCACCATAACTTCAGATGTTTGGGATCCATCTCGCCTACATTCCTAATACCCACCCTCCTTCCCCCTGCCTTGGAGATCAGAAGAGATTGAACGGTTTGAGTTCTACTGTTTTTATCTTGTATCATCTGTCGATGTTATATAAGCAGTGCATGCGTGTGTGCATGTATGCGGACAAACTAGATCTGGGGGACTGGTAGTGGTGCATCCTGGGATATAGTAAGCTCAGCCAATAAGAGACTTCGCTCTTTGGCATAAGCGTGCCGAGTGGGAGCCGAGGGATCGGCTCCGAGCCATCAGTCAGAATGTAGGCGAGATGGATCCCAAACATCTGAAGTTATGGTGAGTACATAACTAAAAGTTTTATACTTTTTTCCATTTTTTTGGCGGGGGGCACTGTTTGCATGATGCGTCGCTTAGTACAAATGGCTTTGGCTATGTGCATTTTATTTGCAAATAGCGTGGCTGTGCACAAACCGGATGAATAGGAAACCCAGGTAGCAGACAGGACCCAGATAGAAATATGCACCATATACATTCAGTTAATACTATTGGCCATGCTTGTGTGACAGTAAGCGATGCGCAACACTTTCAAATGCTGCAAATCCAAAAAGTGTGCACAACCAGTAAGCGCGATACCTGCAACTGACAGGAAAACATAATTCTACATTGGTCTTGATCTGTGATGGGCATGGCAGGCATTCCTGGAGAGTTTGAGATTTCCTGTTCCAAGATTGGGTGTTCAGGAGTCTGAAGTGTTTGTTGGACTCCTAGCAAATGAACATGGGCCCAAGCTGTTGCAGAGGAACTATTGTGGCTCAGATTACAAGGCAGCGGCATAAAATAGTCTTGCCTGGGTTCTGACCAGTGCCAACAGTATCACCTGCACTGATGAACAATGTAGGAATCACTACAGAGACCTCAGGATGAGGGAGGGATACCCTAAACCGTTGGCTTGAGGAATGTAGGACTGGGAGCACCCCACAGATGTGTAACTATCATTTACAGAGACTACTTGTTAGAGTTACAAGCTGGATATAGTCAGGATTGGTATGCTTAATGGTGTTTTTTTATGCAGCCGTCACAGACCAGGAACTGAATGTGTGAACCTATGCAGCTAGATTTAAACATATGTGAGATGCATGTGATATGTATGCATCCCAACAGTAATGTTTTATATTAGCATTAAAAATTGTGCTGCATTTACTTATATGAAATTGAGGATTCATTTCTTAACTGTAATAGGGAAGTATGTATGCATAACTCTGGAAGGCAAAGCAACAGTTCTATTACAAAGTAGTCGTAGATTGTGCCTTCAGAATCCACACTTCCAAAAGATACAGTACTGTTAAGGTTTCATTGATCTTGCAATGTCAGAGCTGTAAAACAATGTCACCACTGGCTTGCTGTAAGTTCTAATTAGTATATTTGGACTACACATTTCCAGTGTATGCACACATCAAGGGTTGCTTACTGCAATCTAGTATATTGTGCATCTGTTATGAGATGGGTAGTCTTCAGTAAATAAAGGTATTTGTCAGAAGTTTATACTGTTAAAGCAAAGGTAATAGAACAGAGTTAAATGCTTATATCAGTTGTATGTCGCATATGAAGTTACTAATGTTCTCCTTTTTGTCTCACCCCAACCCTTCTCTTTTTTTTTTTATTTTTTTCCTGCACAGCAAGGTAGGACTGCCCACAGGATCCACCTGCCCCACTCCACTGGCTACAGCACTGCTGCCCAGCACATCTGGTGCAGAACCTGGTAGCACCCTCTCTGCCACCCCTGCACTACCTGGCTTCTCAGGTAGTTCTGCCCTGGAGGATAGACATGTGGCTCCCTCCTTGAGTAGTGGCAGAGATGGTGAGTTCATCACCCGTGATGTACTTCCAGGGAAGTACATAGGATTGTGCACCACACTGCATGCCTACGCTGGATGGAGACGCTGCACTCCATTGTTGTATATTATAGCACAAGGAGACTCCATCAGACACCTGTAGCCATCGGCGCAGTGAGGTCACAGTGATGACAGTCCACTGGGTGAGGAGTTGTCTCACTGTCACCCAACTTGATATCCATGGGTTGGCAATTTCCCCAACCTCACCCCAACCATGGAGTTCACTCACCTCGTATCCTTCACCCTTCCTGTCTCTTGTCTTGTCTGCAGTTGCTTCCTCAACTGCCCAACTTACCGCACCCAGACATACCTCCCTTCCAGCATTCCTCTGTCCAAAAAAAATGGGCACCTGTCCCACAAAAAAAATCATCCCATACATATAGCTCTCCATTTCACACACGTGTCTTCATGACACGCATGATTCAATCCAGTTCCCTATACAACAAAGACTTGCTGCAACAATGTAATATTGATCAAAAGCTTTGAATATTTGCTTGTGAATGCACCCGTAATTCCAATTATTTATGGAATCCCTAAAATACATACTTAATGGATCCACCATTACGTCCGATTGTTTCAGCTCGTGGTTGGGTCACGAAACCTATCTCTAAGTATTTAGAAAATGAACTTAAAGGGTTCTTAATACATCAACTACTATTGTAAAAGATACCACCCATATTTTGGAAATTTATAATGGACTAAAAACAATTCTGTGCGTACTTGCTATTTGGTTATATTAGATGTCGATTCATTATTCACATGCATCCCTAAAGATTTGGGAATTGAGATGGTTAAGAAATATGCTTTAGAACAACTATCTCTGAAGGATTTTAATATTAATTTAATATGTAACCTACTGAAAGTTGTATTGGAAAACAATGTATTCTTATTTCAAGATAAATACTGTAACCAGCTAACTGGTTGCGATGGGCACCCCAGTACCAAACACATATGCCAATGTAATCATGACCTGTTGAGAATTGAAGGCCATATTGGATCATAGTAGTAATTATATATGTAAGAACGTTGTTTTCTGTAAGAGGTTTGATATCTTTTTTTCTTGTGGGATGGCTCATTGAATGATTTGAATGAGTTTATTTTGTATTTACATACTACTGCTATGTTTGTGAAGTTTAAAAAGAATGTACACTGTAGGTCTATGGACTTTTTGGATATCAACTTAAAAAAAACTGTAAGGGCAGCTTGAAACAACACTTTATAAGAAGGTTAAAATGCACCTACCTAGCAAGAGATAGTATGGATTCAGGTTACATGTTTGACAATATTACGAAAAACCAAACTGCCAGAGTTAGTAGGTTAAACACACAAGATGCATCTCTAATACAACTGGACCAAATGGTTGATTTTGAGAAGTGGTTATCTTAGGAATAAGGCACAGGCTGCCAAAGAAGAAATATTGAAAAATAGGGACTCTAAATATTTTCCAGTCTTTTATAATAAAACATCAGAAAAGAGAAATATGGATAGGCAGTGTAGATATATTCTTACATATGATGAGAACACTAATAAAATAAAAAATATTGTTAATATTGGCCCATTTTATCTCATATTCCTGAGTTATATGACATCTTTATGAATAATTCAGTGTTTATAGGAGTACTACCCTAAAAACAGATTATACTATAAAGAACAATTTAGACAGAAGTCACAAAATGTAATAAGAAAGGTACCTTTAAATGTAATTGATGTGTATTTTGCAAATTCATTTGCTCTGAACCTAATTTTATAGATCTTGTTAGAAAAACGTTTTTCATGGTCAGGCATATGGAAATTGTTGTACTACATATCTGATATATATGGGGAGAAGCACAGGTGTGATTCATTCCATGTGGGGAAAAACCAAAGATTTAAGGATCGCGTTAGTAGCCATATTTCAGAGATAGAGGTTTTAACTAATTCCTTATATAAGCATATACATAATACTAATGGTACACACTTAAGTTTTTAATACTTGAAAAATATTTATATTCATCTTAGAGGAGGTGATAAATATTACTGAGAGACATGAAAACAAATGGATTTTATATTTTAGAGCATTTTCTCCTCTAGGTCTTAATGAACTTTTTTCCTTAAAACCGGATTTAGTTACTTAGCTGTATTAAGTAAATGTGTTATGTCTCTAAGACTATATTTTTAAGCTGTTGATTGGATTTTATTGGTCTTGATTTGAGAGATCTTTTGATTGTATATAAAGTATGAGATCATTCACTTGTGTACCGTTCCCTGATGAAGCAGTGCTAACTGAAAGTACTTGGTACTTGTGATTATTTTCAATAAACAGTTATTTTTGGTATGTGAGGTTCTGGTACAATTATCCTTCTTTTTGGTTGACTTTAATTGATTGTACCGGTTTGCTGGCCAGGTCTCCTGTAATTTATGTGATTTTGGTTTTATTGATTGTTTACTTTGCCAGACATGAAGCGTGCTCAGGTACTACCATGTACTAGTAATGCTCTGGGCACATCTGTTCAACATATTCAAGATTTAATTGAAGTTTGTGTTAATCCTTTGTTAAAATATTTATTTTTGGCCACAGCTGTTTGTAGTGAACATACTGCTGCTGAAATACCAGTTAAAGAATATAAGACCAAACTCTTCAATTTGAGAGTAAAATGTGTAGCTTTAAAAAGCTATAGTGGCAAAGGCTTGCAGTTAAAGTATACATTAATATGAACATTGTCTCCAGGAGATTACATATTTTGAAGATGCTTACCTATGGAAACTTGTATCCGGAGTTATTAAAAAATGTGGCAGCATCTTAATTTAAATTTAAATCTCTTTGCAATATATGCATCTAATGAATGAATATTTTGAGCCGGTGGAAAACGAACTGAAAGAGGGCATTCTAAATTATATGGTGAGCTTACTGATTAAGTTGAAAATATCAACTGTCTCAGCTTCGTACATCTGACAAACATCTAGACATCAATAAACCTACAAAGAACATTGGAAGTCCCTATATAAATTCTGTCACTCATACCCGGAATGCCCTTCCCCTCAACACAAGACGTATTTCTCAGAAAACACGATTCATACTTTGACTTAAACAATACTGACAAAGACCTGTTCCTGTCCTTGTTAAACTCCAGCTTGAAATCCTCTTGCTTCCTTACTCCATGCACACTTCTTATTTTCTATTATCTTTCTAATTCCTGCTCTGCTGTATACCTACATCTTATTCATGAAATCCTCTTGCTCTCTTACTATTTCTACACCCTTAATCTAAGCACACTTACATTTTTTCTTTCTAATTATTGCTCTGCTGTATACCTACATCTTATTCATGTACATATTTTTATTTGTGGAGTTTATGGCTGTTGGATATACTTCTGATACTAGACCGTCTTATGTAACTTGAACATAGCTGTATAAGTTAGTGTTTCTTATTCTTCATGTATAACTTTAGACTGTACTCCATTGTGATTGTATCAAATAGCAAACTGTTTAAAATTTGTAAATGTTTTTGTAAAAGTGCAACTTGTTTACGGAGCTTTTCTCCTTGGGTCTCCCCTGAAAATGGGCCCCTGGCTCAGCTGGACCAACCCAGTTAGCAAATGACAAATAAAATAAATTCAGCTTTATTAATTGACTCATTAGATGAACTCGTGGATTTTGAGAATCAACTTATAGAAAATAAAAAAGAAAACTAAGACATGATCTTAATGATTTTAAACTGGGTAACGTCTTTTTCTGTCCAAATTTTAAGGGATCCAATTGAAGGAATGCTCATGCAACGCAAAGCACCAATCAGATTAATGGGAATCTTTCATCTGGCTCAGATGACTTCACACTTACTATGCAGGAAAGAGAATCTACAGCCAAACTGATAAGATGCTAAATAATGTGTCTTCAGTTCCTGCTTTCCAAATAACATATGCCAATGTTCACCCAAGGACAATAGTTGATGCAACTTTTAGTTTCAGCACTGGATCCGCTTGAGCCTCTTGTATCTTAAGATACTGACAATAACACTAATTTTTTTATTCAGTCAGGTGGAGACTTATCCAATTCCAAGAGGAAGCATTATCACAGCCAACACGAATGGAAGAGGAGCAACATGTTATTGTAAATGATATTCAAGCAGGTACTGTTTCTCCCAGTATTGTTTTTAATTTGTTGAACTATTCACTATCTGAGACTGAAACCAAAGTATTAAATAGAGGTCTGACTTGTATACCAGCAGTGTATACGGACTCCTCTAAAACACTAATGGATTTTAAATTATTTGTCTAAACTTAATTTAAGGGTGTTTTTAAAACAGCAAGGTGGTTCTGGTCAAATTTTATGTGATAAATATTGTAGAAACAGCATTTGTATTCCACCACAGAATCAGGCTGTCTCCATGTTTGAGAGGTTGGTAGAAAGTGATATTTACACTTTTCTCTTTGTACTAGAAGTTGAATGTGATGCTATCCGTTCAGTACAGGGCAATAATGAAATCGTAATCAAGCTAGCTGATAAAGGTGGTGGGATAGTTGTGCTGGACAGGGAGAAATACCTTGCTTCCATGCTTAAAATGTTAACTTCAGCTGATTATGCATGTATTACTAGAAATACTCTACAAAATATTATTGACAGTGTAGCTTTACATCTTTTAGACATGCTGCAACAAGCTAATATTGATCAAAAGTTTTGGGTAATTGGCTTGTGAATGCACCAGTAATTCCATTTATTTATGGAATCTGTAAAAATACACATGCTTAAGAGTCGCCATCATGTCTGTTTCAGCTTGTGGTTGGGTCACGAAACTCATCTCCAAGTATTTAGAAAATGAACTTAAAAGGGTTCTTAATATACAGCAACTAGTATTGTGAAAGATAGCACCCAATTTTTTGAACTTCTTTATGAATGGACTTTATGAATGGACTAAAGAATTCTGTGCTTACTTGCTATTTGGTTACACTAGATGTCAGTTGATTATTCACATGCATCCCCAATGATTTGGGAATTGAGGTAGTTAAGAGCAACCATCTCTGAAGGATTTTAATATTAATGTAATATGTAACCTACTGAAAGTTGTAGTGGAAAACGGTGTATTCTTATTTCAAACTAAATACTATAAACCGCTAACAGGGGTTGCGATGGGCACACTTGTAGCAAACGTATGCCAGTATAGTCATGAACTGTTGGAAATTGAAGGCCATATTGGATCATAGTAGTAGTTATCTGTGTAAGAACGTTGTTTTCTGTGAGAGGTTTATTGATCTTTCTGTTGTGGAATGGTTCATTGGATGATTTGAATGAGTTTAGTATTTACATACCACTACTACTACTTATGAAGCTTAAAAAGAATATACACTATATGTATTTGGACTTTTTGGATATCAACTTAAAAAAAACCTGACAGGGCAGCTTTAAACAGCACTTTATAAGAAAAAAATGCACCTATCTAGCAAGAGATGGTATGCATCCAGGATACATGTTTGACAATATTATGAAAACCCAAATGGCCAGAGTTAATAAGTTAAACACAAAAGATACAACTGGACCCAAATGGTTGATTTTGAGAAAAGTGGTTATAATAGGAATAAGGCACAGGCTGCCAAAGAAGAACTATTGAAAAATAGGGACTCTAAATGTTTTCCAATCTTTATTAATAATAGTCTCAGAAAAGAGAGTTCATGAGCATAAAAATAACAGTACACTAAATATGGATATGCAATATAGATATATTCTTACTTATGAACAGAACACTAATAAAATAAAATATATGATTAAAAAATATTGGCCCCTTTTATCTCCTATTCCTGAGTTACATGACATATGAATAATCAAGGAGTACTACCCTAAAAAAGATTATGCTATAAAGAACAACTTGGACATAAGTCACAAAATTTAATAAGATAGAAAGGCACTTTTAAATCTGTGTATTTTGCAGATTCATCTGCACTGAACCTAATTTTATAGATCCTGTTAAGAAAAACTGTTTCATGTTCAGGCATATGGAAATTGTTTTACCATAAATCTGATTATATATGGTGAGATGGCACAAGTGATTCATTCCATGTGGGGAAAACCAATCAAAGATTTAAGGATCACATTAGTAGCCATATTTGAGATGAGACAGGTTTTAACTAGTGTGTGTATCATTAGTATTATGTATGTGTTTTTATATAAGGAATTAAATACATATTTAGAGGTATACAATACAAGAAAAATATACTCAGTGCATTAGATTTTTATTAATTCTGTTTAAACAGTTTTCTTATGAGAATATAAAATCAATACTGTGTTTATTCAGCCACAGAAGTAAAGAAAGCAAGAGGGATTGAATACGAAGACGGCTAGTATAAATTGCAATTATATTAAGTTAATAAAAGTATTAGCAGTGTATAGTGGCCACAACATTTAAGGTTTAATTATATGACTACAAGAACAGACTGTTATTGAGAGAGTTCTTTTAGTGCAAATTTAAATGTGTTTAAAGAGTCCTAGTTGAGTAAGAGGGAGCACATTCCAAAGTTTGGCAATGGCATGGGAAATAGACATTATCCAGCTCTTTTTTTTTTTTTTTTTTTTTTTGTTGGGTTTAGTTATGGTTGAGTTGTTAGGGGACCTAAGATGTCGAGTAGGGGTGTGTTTGTATTATAGTTTGAAGGGATGGGCGGAAGTTTGGATTATTTAGTAGTTTGTGGGTGAGCGCAAGTTGGGAGTAATGTAGGTAATGAGGGAACTCAAACCGGTTTATAGATGTAATGGCCAGACAATGATTGCTTCAATGGCCAGACAATGATGTGTGCGAGTTGGCATGTTGGAGACAAACTTGGCTATTTTTATAGTAGCACAACTGCAGTTTGTTCAGGAGAGATGTGTAGTTTAGTGAAAATGGGGCAACCATAGAGGAGGGAGGGTAGAAGTAGACCATTAGCTAGTTCCAACTTGGTAGACTTGTCTAAATAGAGTTTATGCCTATAGAGTTTGGCAAGCTTAAAATGGGTATTTTTGATTGAGTTGAGTATATGATTCTCGAAGGATAGTTTGTCATCAATTGTGATGCCAAGTATTTGGCTGTTTTTACAATTTCAATTTCCGCATTGTTTTGAGAGAATATTTTAAAGTCTAGAGTTAGAGGTTTGATTGTGAAGAGTAAAAGTTTTAACTTTTTGGGATTAAGTAGCAGTTGGGCTTCGTTAAGCTAAGATTTTATGGAAATGGATTTTGTGTTAACTTTAGGAGATCTGAGATGATGTTGGAGGATGTAATTATTGTTGAATCGTCCATGCTTTGAATACTTTACAGGGATGTTTTATGATTATTAAATGTTAAAAAGCAAGGACCCAAGAGCAGACCCTTGGGGAACGCCTGTATTGAGTAGGTAATCGGATTGCTTACTTTGCCGTGTAACAGATTTGTTTTCTGTTGTGTAGATAGTTATGGAACCAGGATAGCGTGTGTGGGGAGGAGTTTACAGTCTCAAGTTGTAAAAGTAGTTTTGAGTAGGACACTCAAAAGCTTTTGATAGGTCTAGTAGGATCACTGATAGTAGGTCTGCATGAAGAGCTTTGTATACAGTGTTGGTAAATGATAGGCTGCGGTTATGCTGTGTGCTGGCCAAAACCATGTTGGGTGGGTGCAAGTAGGTTATTGTCTGTTTTAGCAATTGAGAATGAATACACTTCTAAAATTTTAGATAAGAGGTGAAAGTATGGAGATGGGCCGGTAGTTAGCTAGATCACTGGTGTTACTACCTTTGTGAAGGTAAATTGAGTTTTTCCATAGCTATGGGATATATGATTCAGAGATTGGTTAATGAGAATGTTAATTGGAAGCGCTATAGTATCTGCTGCAAGTTTTAGGTATTCACCTGGAAGGCCATCGGAAGAAGAGGAGCATGGTTTTAGTTTTGAGAGCAGTTTAGGAACTAGAAAGGTGGTACTGGTTGTAATGTAATTAGAGGAGTGGAAAGATGGATACTGGTTGTAATGTAACTAGAGGAGTGGATTTTTTTTTTTTTGTTGGAATTACAATTGATGTGGGGGGAGTGGTTAGAGAGTGTATTGTTTATGTTGCCGATAATACTTTTGTTTGTAGAGAAATCATTAACAAGTTTTTGGATAGCATCAATAAAATGAATTGAAGGCTTAGGCAAGTTCTTGAGGGTCTTTGTCAGGAGATGGTGAGGGGTGGTGTTGAGTACCAGGATTTAGGAGAAAGGAAACTGTTCCACAACAATTTGGGGTTATTTTGTTGGGTAGTAAGTATAGTGGAGAAATAGCTTCTTTTTTTTTTATCATTGACTTGCTTTTTGGCATTGTTACGGATTTGTTTGTCTGAGTTCAAGTTGTGGGGTTCTGTTTCTATGCCATTCCTCCCAGGCTTTATTCCTGGAGGTAAGTATCTGTTTAGTTTGCCATGGGGCATGGTTAGGCATTACTCTTTTGGTACGTGTGGGGGCAAGACTTTCTAGAATATCTAAAAATACTTTTATTGAAGTAGTTGACTGCTTCATCCAGTGGAAGAAATTTGGTAGGGGACCAGTTGTAGGTTTTTGTTCATTGCAATGGGCAAGATTTCTAGTTCTTGGACAATGCAGTTTGTGTATCTGAAGTTGGATTCTGTGGGTATAGGCAGGAAGATGGTCACTAAAGGTATTGGGCAGGGTCCCTGCCTTGGTGAATTTGAGGGTGTGAGATGAGTAACCAGTCTAGGGTTGATTGTTCATTTACCTTACGAGTGGGTTGGAGATGACTTGAGTAAACCTGTGCAAGTTAATACTATTTACTGGGTAGTCTGAGATGAGTTTGCCAGCTTATATTTGTATCGCCAAGAATGATGGTTTCATTTGATATATTAAGGGAGGTCCAGGATAGTAGTGTGAATGTATTGCATATACGTGTGCTCCAGTTACACTGATTACAATTTACAGGGGGCCATTTTTGCCACTGGTATAGAGGTATGAAATTACATTCCAATAATGATCAAAACCTAACAGTATTGTGCATTTGGGAAGTGTGTTTTTTAAATCCACAACTGATGATTGCACTAAAATTACTGTACTGTTCTTTTGTCCTACAGATAACTGCATACATGCTTTCCTTTTATAGCTTAGAGATGCATGCTGTTTGAGACCGTGGCACCATTGCTTTGTGCTACAGACTAAGGCATGCATAGTTTTTTACAGTTGGGATATGCATGCTCTGCTAAACGGTCCTTCACTTTTAATGCTACAAAATTACTATTAAAATACTATTTAGAAACTACTGTTCTGATGCTTCTCTCATCTTTACCAGACGTGTGGCATGTGACCAAACGTTTGTCTTGCTCCTCAGCAGCTGTGGAAAAAACATAACAGAACACCATTATGAATACCAGTCTTGACTATATTAAGCTTTTGACTCTTACAATTTCTCAGTGAAATTGATACACATCTGTGGGATGTCCCATGCCCGACATTCCCCAATCCAAAGGTCCAGGATATCCCGCTTCCTACTCCAGAGGTCATCAAAATGATGTCTGCATTACTCACCTGTGTGGGGGATACCTGTGACACTGGTCAAGGCCCTGCCAACACTATCCCAGGCTTCAGATTTCTCTTCTGAGCCTAAATAGTCCCACTGCAGAAACATGGGCCCATGATCCTTAACTAGCAATCCAGCAAAAATCTTTGACTCTTGGACACCCCAGTGTTGCGCCCGAAAGCTCACACTCTCTCCAGCAACTCCAGACATGCCTGCCATAGTTAAAGCTCAATGTCTAACTAGCTTTACCCACCAGTTTGCATTTTATATGCTGCTGTTTCCCACCTGTTGCACATCTCATGTTTACTCAGAGGAGGCACATTTGATTTTGCAACGTTTGAAAATGCGCATATCTTTACCATCGTGCAAACATGGTAGGCGAGGGTGCACACTGGGCACACTGTTTACGTGATGGTAAAAGATGCACAACAGTGGTAAACAATGCAATTTCTAACTTATTAGTTATACAGGCACTTGTGTAAATGGGCTAGTCAGATGTACCGTATATATGGTTCTCATACACTTACAACTATTACAAGAATGTTGAGAGGACAGTTGCATATGTTGCAGTTAATTGCTATAATCTGCAATCTCACAAGTGAAATAATTTGCACACCCTGTACTAGACCCCCTGACCATCTGTACTCCACACCTACACTTAACACCTGCTGCCATGGGAGTAGTGCAGTGATACTCTATCTTAGTAGTTGTAAGGTTCTCGCTGTTGATCATGGCACAGTGCCACTTACCGTGTTTGTGCGATGCACAATATTAATTGAATGCATCTGGTTCATATGTGTGGCTGTCTGGGTCCTGTCTACAACCTGGGTGGTCCATTCCTCCAGTTTGTGCACTGCTGCACTTCACGCAAACCAGATGAGCACAGCTAAACATGTTTCTGCTGCAAAGCGGCACATTGTGCAAACACTGGCAAAAAAAAGAAATTAAAACACAAAAAGGAGACTCAACAGTTTTGCAGAATGTACAGATATTTGCATCATATTTTTGGCCTGTACCTTGTAAAATGTAGTTTGTTGTGAAATCACTGAAGAGTACATTCATTATGTAATGACCTACATTTCTGTTCTGTACTTCATATCCTTCAGAAAATGCATGCTTGCCCTTTGTCCCCCCATTATTTTATTGTTTGACCACATTACTGGAACTAAATGGTTGTGTGGAATGATCCACATTCAGTATACAGGTTTCGCGGCTAGTAACACCGGAGCAAGTCGAGAAGCCTTGCTTAAATGCACCACACATCATTAATATTCATGGCACAAGGCTGCACAATGTGATGCAATAAGAAGTATCCCATACACTAATACACTCCTTGTAGGCTGAGTGGGACCTGCACAGAGTTTATTGAATCCCAGGTAGGGTTTAAATTCCTTTTTAGGCACCTATTTACTGAGGACATACAGCAGACACTAATGTAGACAAAGCCTGCTACTAGAAAGTCATATATTAGCAAAAAGAAAAGTATTTCTAGTTGGTGCCAACAACATAACCAGCACGCATTCAGGGTTAGTTGTTCTTTGGTTTTACAGTAATTATGTGAGTTACTATCATATAGCTTTTATTCCTCTGTCAAGGTTCATTTGTAGGCAATTTCACCATGTCTGCCCAAGGTTCCTCTTCTCTCGATGCAGTCTCATGTTAAAATGTTTTGAAAGAGGGTTTGCATAGGAGGTCTCCAAGAAAGCCAGTGGTCCTTGCTTGGGATCTTAAGTTTGTAGTAGAGAATCTAGCAATTGCTCCATTTGAACCAAGTAATCTGGCTGACTTGAGATTCTTAACATGGAAAATGTTTTACTGATTGCTGTGGCCACTGCAAGAAGGGTGTCGAGTTGCAGGCTCTTATTGAGTCAGTCCTATTTCATTTCCATAGGGACAGGCTTTCTTTGAGAACTTGTCCTTTTATGCCTAAAGTGGTATCCAAGAAGAGACAACCTGTGTCAGAATAGACTACTTTCAGATGGTTTTCTAAGGCTATGATGTTTTGCTAAACTCACCATAACAAAACTATTCTAGGCAGGGTCAACACCCATTCTGCTAGGGCCTTGGATTCATCTATGGCTTTTTGGAAAAGGTTTTATTCTAGACTTATTCTAGAAGCTGCTACTTGGTCCTCTCTACATAGTTTTTATGAAGCACTATAATCTTGATTCCTTCTCTAGGTCTAGATCAGGCTTTGCTAGGACCATTTTCCAGGGGCTTCTGGACTCTTTTCCTTCCACCTCACAAATATAGTTAGGGTAATCTACACATATAGGTAAGGCTACTACAGCTGTGATTAATATGATGAACATAGTACAGTTGCATATGTAAGCTTACCATAACCGTAGATGTTTGATCACTGTAACAGTAGCTGCTCCCTCTTTCCATACTCCTTGTGTTTTGGTGTGCTTTTTATGCCAGGTTGTGGACATTATTTTTTTGCATTTCCTAGCTGTCCTTTCAGGGCTTAGCCTCTCAATCTCTGTTGGCGGGTTAAACTCCAAAGGGCTTCATGACCAGGCTTATCTTTTATTTAGAACCCACCATTGCATTAATATAAAGCAGCTGGGATGGCTTGAACTACAAAACCTGATTAAATTCCACCAACTATCCATAGCCTATAACACTCTTTATAAACCTTCCAATACTCCTATTCTATCCACCCTCATCACCCCCTATAAAAATCTGAAGTCCTTAAGGTCATCTCACAAACTTCTAGTACATACCTCTAAACCGAACAACAAGGCTGGCGACTCTCTTCTCTAATACTGTTGGAAAAGCCTGGAATCTTCCCCCAGTGAACTTTCCTTACTTCCCTCACTATCACTCCTTCAAAAACAAATTGAAACTGTTCCTCAGAACTCACTGGTTATATGCCCCTGTACTAAACCTGACTAGTCATGTCTCTTCAGACTTGGCTCTACCTACCCTCTCTACTCATAAACTGTTTTCCTTCCTTATTGACCACAATTACCATCTCCCTCTAGAATATTATATATTGTACCCATAGGCTATATTATGCCTGCATTCTGTACTGCTGGGCTGTTTGTCCTCACTGATTTTCTGTGTTAACCTGTAATATGCATTGTAAATATGATTCTTGTTTACTGTGGCTTATTTGTTGTGTTGTTTTCATTGTTCTGTCTTGGAACTTATCTCCCCGGGCCTCTACTGAAAATGGACATGTATCCAGTTAGACTAGCCCGGTCAACAAATGTAAAATAAATAAATTGAGCTTGAGCTGCCTAACAGTTTGGGCTTGTGGAAGGTGCCATGAAGTTTTGGAAGCTGGACCACTGTTATATCCTTGGCAGGATGTAACCCATATAGCCAAGGCTACTGCAGCACTGATATTCAAATGTCTGCTGTTACTGTATGTTTACTTACACAGCTGTACTTTCCTTTTTACCATTTGGATTATCTGTAGTTTCAAAGGTATTCACAGAATGCCTAACTGCAGTCATGGTTTATTGCCGACTAAATGACATTCACATTTTCCTTATTTAGATGACTTTCTTTACAGTGTTTTTATCCAGATGTAGAGTCATTTACATAGACTGTCTCTCTTGCCCAGTCTGGGCTTCCTGAGACATATTGCAAAATCTTCCTTCACTCAGCCTTACTGCTGTTCATTCTGGGGATGAGCTGCATTAGCCAACAGGTTGGAGGAGACAGATCAACAAAGTTGTTGCATGCAGATGATGTGGCATTACAGGCAAACTCCAAACAAGAACCCCAGCAAAGAATAGGGGAATGGAATGCAAAATTTAAGGCGCACAGGGTGAAACTGAGTACAGAAAGAGTTGTAATGACGGCAAATAGGGGAAATCAGAAGAAGCCAAGAATTGAAATTGAAAGGAATGTAGTGGAAGAGGCTAACACCTTCAAGTATTTGGGTAGGATGATTGAGGAGAAGGAAAGTCTGGATAAGGTCAAACTAGAATCATAGGTGCAGATGGCAATTGACACAGGGTATTGGGGTAGTGTATATCAGAAGGATGTCAAAAAAGTTGAAAAATAAGGTGTACAAAACATTGGTGCTACCAGTACATCTGTATAGTACAGAGACCTGGACAGTGAGGGCAGTGCAGCTGAAAAAATCTAGAGGTGATGGAGATGAAATCCTGAGACTGGTGATTGATGTACTAATTACTTCTGTCCTACACTGTGCATCCTGAGTAGAAGCCAAATAAATCCAATTGCAGAGAAAGTTAAGAACAGATTACAGTGGCTTGGGCACATGTGCAGGAAAGCAGAAGACTGCCTGGTGAAAAAGATTTGGGGTAGACAAGAACTGTCCAGCAAAAAGATGATCGTGTGAGAGAAAATCATTGACTGGCATAATTTTCAAAGGTAGGAGAGTGACAGTGAATAGAGAGAAATGTCAACTGTTGAAGTGACACTGCAACCCCATGTAGAGTATGTGGGGCAGGAGAAGGGGGACCATGATGACTCCTTGAGTCTGACTCACTCTTATTAGACTTCTATATATTTTACTTGAAATTTTTTTTTTTTTTTTTTTTTTTCAGAAAAAGATGTGGATTTTTATATGGAATTTTTCCTAAACTTCTCCAGTTGCAGACTTCTGTAACAGAATTTCTCATGATCCTTGGGTTCATAGTTTCTATGATTGTCATGATTCCTCTAGCCACTTTATACGTGAGAAAGATGCAGTGGTTTCTAAAAAAAACACATGAACCCTGCATTTCCATTCTCTGGATTGTCAAATTCCAGTTTTGGACTTGATAAGAAAGGACCTGCATTGGTGGAGCCAAGAAATTTAACTGAACTCAGGTCTCCTCTTCTCTCCACAGATTGCAAATGAATCATTCACCACAGACATGTCACATTTTGCTTAGGGATCAGTTCCAGAGGGGTAAAGGTGCAAGGCCTATGGAGTCCTATGGAAAGACCAGAGCACATCAGCATAGAGATGTTGGCTTGATCCTTGGCTTGAGGTTTCTCCATCACTTATGGTCTCCAGCCCCTATTAGTGATTACAGACAGTACCACAGTAAGGCAGAGAAGTGATAGGAGGAACAAGTTGATTTTAAAAGGCCTTCGGATCTGACACCAATGGCAGTTACATCTCTGCCCCATGCTCCTAGGTTTTATCCGGAGCCTTTAACCCAGAGGTTAAGGTCTCTCTTTTACAGGAGACCCCCAAAAAATTGAGGCCATCTTTCACTTTGTCATCCATTAGGTCATCCTGAAGACTGTAAGAAGCAGAGGTGGATAGGATGATTAGAAAGTTCCTCAGGATACAGATCCAGATGGGGGTCTTGTCTGCTGTCTCCCATTGGATCCGAGAGCCTAAAAAATATCCTTTCAGCCTGTTGCTCCTCAGATCTGGCCTTCTTTTTCGGAGCCTTCGGATCCGAGATCCCCTAGAGTCAAGTCATCTGACCCGAACATTATTATTTCTTCCACTCTGGCAACGTCCCTGATCTGATCGACTCCTACCCCCTTGGAGCCCAGTCGTTCTCGGAGCCAAAGCGTCCATGTCAGATGCGAGGGGCTGACTTTGACTCTGAAGCTTTAGGCTCAGTCACTCCCCCTCAGGGCTTTGGTGCTTGACTGCTGGGCTCCAACTCCTCCTTTGGAGCAGAGGGTCACAGAGGGCCCGGGATTGTCTGATTCGAGAACCTCAGCTCTGAGTGGATTCTCCTTGGTCTCTCCTGGTCCTTCTGCGTTTGAATTAGTGGAGAGGGTTTTCACTCAAGAGAGTAGTCTCGACTCTTCCTCTGTCGTTTCCATCCTTGTTCCCCTTTTAGATCCTGTCTGAGTCTGCTCATCCTACCCCCTCAGGGATAGCCAGCCTGGATAAGCTTCCACCCAGTTCCCACCTGGGAACTCTCCCATTTCTTCAGATACCTCACCAGAGTATCCCACTGAGGAAGTCCCTTGGACGAGGACATGCAAAAGGAGGCTCTTACATTCCTCGCAGTAATCTCTCACTGAAGACAAGAGTTTGATGAACGGGCAGGGTCCCCCAGATCTCCACATGAGGGTGTCTCAGACACCCTAGAGATCCTTCACCAGAAAGGTGGTTAGTCTTCCCAAACACCTTCCCATGAGGTGTCAGTGTTCTTGGAAGCCTTCAGGTCTAGACCATCTACTTCTTGGATTACCCGCCCCCCCATGAATGAGCTTGTAGACCTTGTCTCTTGCAGGGCATGGAAGGAAGTGGTCTAATACCCATGCCTTTATTGCTCATTAGAAATTGGACATAATCTCCAGAAATAGAGCAGCTTTTGCTTCCATGGTTCTCCGGAACATCCTTCCATGAGGGCCACCCAAGGTTACAGTAGCTGGGGACTCTGTCCCATTTGTTGAGGAATGAGTGAAAATGACATTAGATAAAGAAGGTATGTACTCGCCATAACTTTCTGTCTGTCCATTTTCATTCTTCCTTAATTTCCTTCCCCCTTCTCCCCTGTCCATGTATTTAGTATGATCCTAACAGAATTGTTGATGGGAACCATAGTTTGTTTGAGCTTCCAGTCTTTCAGCTGTCACTTTTCTGTCTTGGCTTTTATCATATTTTTTTGGCAGTATTACATAAAATAGCAGCAAACTCTATCTCGGGCTTTTATTGCAGTAGTCAGGGGCATTATGGGTAAGGAGTGAGCTCAAGAGTCTGATCCTAGAATCTATAGAAGATGGGTGACTTGGATGCGAGGGTCAGATCTGAATCCATTTGTTGAATAAAAATGGACAACACGGATGGAATGTTAGTGAGTACATAACTTCTTTCTCTCCCTACTTATGGAATTGGCCAATGGCAGTTGCCGCAAGCTTCCTCACGGTCTTTCAACACTAGAGATGTTTAATATACCTCAAGTTCAGTCAACTTCAGCTGACTACCTGGATGATTAAATTATAATACTTTAAGATATTTAATTCATATAGACATGCAGCAGGTACTAAAGGAGGGCGAGACAAGCTGCTGCTAGAAAATCCTATATTTGTAAGTGTAAGCAATTTTTCTAGTTGCTGCTTAACCAGTAATCGGGGCCCATTAGGAATGTTGTACCACTGGTACTTGAATATCCGAGTTATTTTTCTCTTCTTACTCCTCTATAAAGGTTCATCTTGTGGCCATTTTATCATGTCTGCCTATGGATTGTTGATTATTTGATTCGGGGTTGTTAGGCTGGTCTCTCTGTTCCCTGTTTGTAGATGAACAGTTTCTGAAAGGAATTTCAGAGGGTGTCTCAGACACCCTAGAGATCCTTCACCAGAAAGGTGGTTAGTCTTCCCAAACACCTTCCCATGAGGTGTCAGTGTTCTTGGAAGCCTTCAGGTCTAGACCATCTACTTCTTGGATTACCCCCCCCCCCCCATGAATGAGCTTGTAGACCTTGTCTCTTGCAGGGCATGGAAGGAAGTGGACTCTATGGAACTAATCCCCAAACACCCTGACAAAATTTTGAGTGCGTCTACTGAAAGACAGTACTGGACTAATGGGATTCCTGTAGATGCCATGGTTGTTGCGGCAGCAACCAAAAAGGAACTAGCTGAACAAAGCTCCTCTGTCCCCCTACTAACACAGTCTAGGGCTTTGAACAGATTTGGGAAGTGAGTGTATACATCAGCGACATTTGCCCTGCATTCGACTAATTACTTGCACATTTTACCAGATTGCAGAGGGACTTAATAAAGGAACTCTCTAATTCTGCTCCAGGGTTCATGTCCGCAGAGCAGCAGAAGTCCTTTTTCTCACAACTGGTCACCCTACAATTGATTACAAATGCAAGAAAGGCACTTATCCATGTTACAACTGTGCGTGTTGTGCTAGTATAGCTACAGTAACTGAATTTATACACCCACGTAGTGGGAAGAAATATGAATTTCATTGCACAGCCACATGCAAAACCAGTAATGTGATTTACTTGGCATTATGCCAACCATGTTCATGTTTTTATGTTGGCAAATCAATAAGAAGGCTAAGAGATATGATTGTGGAACATAAATCAGAAGAAAAGTAGCTACAAATTCCCTTGCCCAGCATATACAAGAGACAGATGAAGCACTCTTTCTTTTTGTGTAATAGATATTCTCCATACTATTAGGCATGGGGGTAAATAGATTGGACACAAGGGAATATGAGTGGATCATTCATTTAAATGCTGACATATCCTGGCTTGAACAAACAAGTGACAAACCTATTCTGAAAATGAAATAGCAACAAGTAAAATAGATGGTTTTCTATCCTGATATTATGTGTATCTATAAAAAAAAACAATTACCAAAATGGATGTGTATATAAAATCTTGCAATAAAATTCTAGGTAGAATATGAATGTATTATGCATTTTGGTTGACAATTTTGATAAATTTATATATTGATCATACACATTTACTTGTATACATATTTACTTGTAAATAGAATATATAAATATTAGTTTATTGATTGTGTTAACATTCAGTATATGTATGTAAATGGGGTATCTGAAAGTGTAATATGAATTTATTAAGCCTTTCAGTAGTTAGCTATTTGAAACTTTCAGATTTGATGAAATGTAGCACGTCTTTAAGTTCTGTTCAAGATCTCTTGATGAAACAACTATTTGTTTTCTTTAATGATCTCTTGATGAAACAACTATTTGTTTTCTTTAATTACTTTAGTTTGATTCATGATAGGTAGGCTGTGTCATGTGTTTATTGAATTTTAAATATAAAGGATGTGATGTCCTGATAAGAATTTTATCTAACACTGAGGAAGGACTTTATGAATGAAAGCTTTGTTTTAAGTATTTTGGTATAGCGCTGTGGAACTTGCTTTTGTTTGGTGCAGATTTATGCCACATGGTAGTGGAGGTCCGCAGAACCAATCCTCTCAAGATTCCTTTTCAGACAGATCCTTTTAGAGCTCCTGTAGGCTCGCCCACCTGTTCCTCTCTGGAGGCAGTCAGGGGGCACTTATCCTTTACACCTAAATACCTGGATAGCCATCACAAAAGATTCTTGGGTGCAAAGGATCATATCCAGAGGATATTTTATTCCCTTTTCCCAACTTCCTCAAAAAAAAAAATGTCTCCTCAATATTTAATCCAATCAGAAGGAGCTCACAGCTGTAGAAATTCAAAAGCTGCTAGACAAGAGCCATCCAAGAGGTCGCTCCCAGACTAAAGAGGATCTGGAATTTTCTCAAAGGTCTTTGTACTGCTAAAGAAAACAGGGGTCCTGGGACTTGTATTGGATCTCAATTATCTAAATCATTTTGTAAAGCATTCCAAATTCCAGGTGGGTCATGATTCCGTTCATTCTGCCTTTCCTACAGAAGAGACTGGAGGTGTTCCATCTTCAAGACGCATAGTATCACATTAAATTGAACAGGTGCTCTCAAAGGTATCTGCTTCTTGTTGAGAGCCAGTCATCAGTTCAGAGTCCTGCCCTTCGGTCTCACCACAGCTCCCAGGGTGTTCACCAAATGCATGGCAGTACTAGCAGATCACCTGAAAGGTTTTCTTTTTGGGCTTATCAGAGAGAGTTGGATCCCTTTGCCCCCACACACTTCCTGCTATTCTAGATTTCCTTGCCTCTATTTTTCAAGGCGGGGCAAGTGTTTCCACTATTAAAGTTCAGTTAGCAGACTATCTGAAGTAGTTAACTTCATTTGTGCAGCAACCTATGGGAATCTGATCCGACCTCGGATCCGAGCCGGCAGTTTTCAACAGCTTTAGATCAGAGCTCCAAGCTCCTCCCCTACCCATAATCCCCTGCCAACCCTGACTGACCTCAGATCTAGTTTGCCGCGGTTTACTTCAGCAGCTTGATCCAACGCGTTCCAGGCTTTTCATCACTTTGAGAAAAATTTAACCTTTTTGTCCCTTTTCTTAAACTTTTGGTGTGTGTTCAGGTCCCTTTTCTAATCTTAAACACTTAGTTTACTTTATTTTTCTTCATATTTAACCTCCCCCTTCCTTCGTGGTTCCGTCAGGGTTGTGTGTGTGTTTGGGGCCTAGTGTGTGTGGTTACCTTTTTTAGTTGATATGTCTGAGGCCCCAAAGTTGATTTTTTTCCAAGTGCACCGAGTGTGGCCATAAGCTGTCCCCAGCGGATGGCCACACTGTGTTGTGCCTTGGGGTTGAGCACCTGTCCTCTGGTTGTATCATTTGTGTGGCGTTCAACCCCAGGGCACTCAAGGACCGGAGGTCTAAGCTGATTCTGGCTGGTCTTCTGCCCCTGGACTCTGCTTCTACCTCCGGTCCTCCCGTTGCTCCCGCTGCAGCGGCTGACACTCCAGCTTCCCTCCCCCCGGCCGGGACTCAACCTCCTGCCTTGGGCCCGGAGGAGAGGGAGGCCAGGAAAGAAAAAAGGAGGGAGAAACACCACAAGCAGCAGGCCGAGGCCTCCGCTTCGCCCCCCCTGGCTAAGCAGTCTTCTCCCTCCAGAACTTCTGGGTCTCCTCCTTCTCGGATCCGGTCCCCGTGCTTTTCACCAGGTCTTGAGGAGGAGGAGACCCGATCTCATTCGGGGTCATCTAGGCGACACTCCCGCCCCGGTGGCCTCATCGAGATCGACCAGAAGTCTCACGGATGCAGATTTGGACCGGATGATGAAGATTCCTCCAGGCCCAATTGCAGATGGGAGTGCTGCTGCCTTCCCCCCTCCGGGGGGGGAGCTCGACCCCCTTCTTTGCCCCGATAGCTCCTTCTCCGTCCAGTTTCCCGGGTTCGGAGTCTTCAGAGCTGGGCAGCCTTGGAGCTGGGGGTGTGTCGGCGCCGATGGTCTCGGGTACTTCGGCGCCGACACTTACCTCGAGTCTGTCGGGTCCATTTTCTTCGGATCTGAGCTCTCGGAGCCGAGGGCTGAGCTTCGGATCCGGGGGTATTGGTATGCTTTCATCTCCGTTCAGGTCGGAGCATACTGGTCCATCGGATCCGATTGCTTCGGCCCCGATCCATCCTTTGGATCCGAGCGAGGGTCTGCTTTCGGATCCCAGAGAGAGCAGCTCTCCCTCGGCATTCGACGTGGTGGAGAGGGCCCTGTTGAGACAATCCAGGCCCCCGGCCCTTGCCACGGCTCCACCCTGCACTCCTTCTCTGTTGGGTCCGACTTCCATCACCCGGCCCCAGGGACAGCCTGCTTTGACGTCCCAGGTAGTTCCATTGGAACAAGAAGTGGCTGGTGAAACCTTCTCTGACAGCCCCCCTGAGGAGGTTCCTCACAAGTGAAGGTGCAAAAGGAGCCACCTGGACTCCCCCGAGTCCTTGACTGAGGACACTGATTTGGAGGAAGGGGAAGGCTCCCCAAGATCACCCCCTGAAGATGTCCCATTTGGTGACATCATGGAGATGCTTAGAATAAGCGGGGGGGGGTGGTCTGCCCCAAAGCCTACCTCGGACGAATCAGTGTTCCTGGAGGTGTTTGAAGCAGGCCAGTCTACCTCTTGGGTGTCCCCTCTGGCCCGACCCCCTATTAGACTTTATTACTACCAGGGCGTGGAAGGAGCCGGACACTATGGAGCCAGTCCCCAAGCGCCCATGCAAGAGTCTTAGCCCACCCTCTGACAAGTCCCACTGGAGTAAGGGTCCCCCTGTAGATGCCGTGTTGGTGGTGGCGGCCACCAAGAGGGAACTAGCTCAGGATAGTCCCTCGGTTCATCCCCTGAGCAAGGAGTCTCGGTCTATGGACTGCCTAGAGAAGCGGGTGTTTAGTTCGGCTACCTTCTCTGTGAGGTCGTTGAACTACTTGGCACATGTGCTTCGACTGCAGCAGGACGTTATCAGAGTACGCTGCGTCGCCCCCAGAGTCCATGTCGGCGGAGGACAAGCAATTGCACTCCACCTGGATGGCCACTCTACTATCCATATCTAACACCTCTATGCGGCTACTGTCCCATGCCACGGAAGAAGCCGCTAGAGCCAGCGGAGCGGGCCTCGTCATGAGACGTTAGGCCAGGCTCCGGCACTGATTTCGTGGAACCCTTTAAGGCGTCTTTCGCTAATGCCCCTTTTGATGGTTCTGCCCTTTTCGGCAAAACCATGCAAGATACCTTGGTCCAGAGCGAAAAGGACGGGAAGACATTGTCTGCTGTCTGAGTCTGCTTCTCTGCTCCCCAGAGGTCCTTCTCTAAGAACCAAAAGGGTCAGAAGAAGATGTGGTTCCGGAAGTCGCAACAGTCCCATCCCGCTCCAGACTCCCAGCCCTTCTGCGGCAGAAGAGGGCAGGGTGGATGCTGCCCTAGAGGCAGAGGGGGCCCGCGGAATGTTGGATCCAGAGAACCCTTCTCGGACCAACCCACGCAACACCCCTGAGGGGTTGCCCGACTGCTCCACTCTGTAGGCATTCGGGGGGCGTTTCTCAAAGCACCCAGCAGCTTGGGAGTCCATCACAACAGACCACTGGGTGCTTCGCATTATATCCAGAGGATATCAGATTCCCTTTTCTCGTTGCCCACGCAGCCCCAGATACCTCCCCGATGTTCCACCCTATCAGAGGGAGGCCGCAGCAATGGAAATCCAACACTTGCTGGAAAAAAGAGCCATCCAACACGTCCCCCCAGACCAGTGCGGGTCCGGGTTTTACTCCAGGTTCTTCTTGGTGCCAAAAAAGGACTTGAGACCAATCCTCGACCTCAGTTCCTTGAACCTGTCAGTAACCAAAGAAAAGTTCCGCATGGTCACTCTTCAATCCATTCTCCCCCTTTTGCGGGAGAACAATTGGATGTGCTCTATAGACCTCAAGGATGCATACTACCACATTCTGATGGACAGGCGATCCAGGAGGTTCCTCTGCTTCTGGCTAGGAGCCAGTCAATTCCAATTCAGGGTCCTCCCCTTTGGTCTCACCACAGCCCCCAGGGTGTTCACCAAAGTGTTAGCAGTGATAGCGGCCCACCTGAGGCTTCAGGGAATCCAGGTCTTCCCGTACCTGGACGACTGGCTCCTGACCGCCCCGACAAGGCATCTACTCTGCAGCCAGAAACTACTTTCTTCGTCTAGCTCCCCGGCTGGGGATCACTATCAACAGAGAAGTCGTCTCTTACTCGGACCATAGACTTCATAGGGGCCAGATTAGACGCAAACAAACTCCTAGCTTTCTTGACCACAGACCGACTATGAACCCTGAGACTACATGTGCGGGCCATTCTACAATCTCCAGCTCTTCCGGCGGAGTTGGTCCTGAGGGCTCTTGGCTCAATGGCGGCGGCAGTCAACCTATTGCCGATGGCACGTTTGAACATGAGGGTCTTACAATGGACCCTTCAGGTCCAGTGGTCCTTTCTTCAGTATCCTCTGAGCCATCCCGTTCCTCTCAGCAGGGCTTGCAGGAGGGCCCTCCTATGGTGGCTCCAATCTCCGGACCTCCAGCAAGGCCGCCCCTTCTCTATGACCCCTCCACTAGCCATGGTGACCACAGATGCCTCCCGCCTCTGGTGGGGGGGCATTGTTCGGGCAGGACAGTCCAAGGCACGTGGGACCTCACGGAGACCTCACTGCATATCAACGTCTTAGAGATGAGGGCAGTGCTGTTAGCGTTGCAAGCACTTCAGGACCTTCTTCCTGTAGGAACGATTGCGATTCAGACAGACACTGTCTGTGTCTGGTACATCAACAAACAGGGGGAAACCAGGTCTTACCCACTCTGTCGAGAGGCCATGAGGGTGTGGGAATGGGCTATCTCCACCAACCGCTTTCTCATAGCAACGCACATTCCGGGGCGGTCCAACATCCTAGCGGACAAACTAAGTCGCATCATCCTGTTACCATAGGAGTGGTCTCTGAATCCCAAGATAGTGAATCGGATTTTTGCCAAATGGGGTCAACCCTGTTGCGATCTCTTTGCCTCTCCCTCGAACACAAAATGTTACGACTACTTCGCTCTCATTTTCCCCTCTGGGGTACCCCCGAGAGACGCTCTGGTGCATGCTTGGTCTCCCGGTCTTTATGCTTACCCTCCTCTTCCCCTGATGATTAAGTTTCTTCAGAAAGCCAGCCGGTTGAGGAGCAGGATTATCCTCATTGCCCCGTTTTGGCCTCGTCAAACCTGGTTCCCTTACCTTTGGTCTCATCTGGTGAATCCTCCTTGGATTCTGGATCCCAGTCCGGATCTAATATCCCACCCCCTAGAGCTCCCAGTCCCGAACCTGGACAATCTCAAGCTCACAGCTTGGCTGCTCCAGTTCCACTCGTAGCTAGGACTCCTGGTATCTCTTCTCCAGTTAAAACTATTCTAGTAGCAGCGCACAAGCCTTCTACTAGAAAGATCTATAGTAGCAAATGGAAACGTTTCTCCATTTGAGCGGAATGCCAAAACTTGGATCCTTTTACAGCTCCTTTGCCCGCTGTATTAGACTTTCTGTCAGGGCTGCTTCATCAGGGGGCTAGCTCCTCCACAGTCAAGGTTCAACTAGCAGCTATCTCATCACGTGGGAAATGAACTGGGCCCTTTGATCACCACGAAATTGTGTAAGACCTTTTGAAGGGCACCTTTCTGCTCAGACCTCCAGCGAAGGATGTAGTCCCTCCTTGGGATTTAACGCTGGTGCTTCAGACCTTGACAGCTCCCCCGTTTGAGCCTGCAGCTTCAGTAGATCTTAAATTCTTGTCATGGAAAATGGCCTTTCTTGTCGCTATCACCTCGGCTCGAAGGGTCTCTGAACTACAGGCCATCTGTGTAAAACCTCCATACTTGACCTTTCACAAGGATAGTTTACCTCAGGACCAATCCCTCTTTTCTTCCCAAGGTTGCCTCTGAATCAAATATTAACCAGTCCATTAACCTGCCGGTCTTTTTTCCAAGTTACCGTAACAAAGGGGAATACAAATTACACTCATTGGATGTGCTTAAACAACTTTGCTTCTACATCCACAGGACATCTGGTCATAGGAAATCCGACCAGTTGTTCGTCTCCTTTGCCAAATTTAACTTGGATAAATCGGTGTCTAAAGTTACTGTCTAGATGGATTTCAGTGTATCCTTCTAGCATATGAAAGCAGGCCCGCACCTCAGGGAGTCCATGCCCACTCTACTCTATCAATGTCTGCCTCTGCGGCTTTTAGAGCTAGAGTCTCTTTCAATGATATTTGTTTGGCAGCCACTTGGGCCTCATCTCATACCTTTATCAATCACTATAAATTGGACATTATCTCCAGAGGGAGAGCATCCTTCCATGAAGGCCGCCCAAGATTCGGGTAGCTGGGGACTCTGTCCCATAGGTTGCTGCACAAATGAAGTTAACTACTTCAGATTAAGAAGTTATGTACCCACCATAACGTTCCATCTGAGTAGGTAAACTTCATTTGTCGGCAGCCGTCCCTCCCTCCTGCCCCCTCACTTGCGAATGTATTCATACTCCGCTCCATGGGTTTTACCCACTTTTTTCTTGAATAATATTTTTCTAGCAGTTTCTGCTGTTGGGCAAACTTGATCTGAGGTCAGTCAGGGTTGGCAGGGGATTATGGGTAGGGGGAGGGGCTTGGAGCTCGGATCTAAAGCTGTTGAAAACTGCCGGCTCGGATCCGAGGTCGGATCCGATTCCCATAGGTTGCTGACAAATTAAGTTTACCTACTCAGATGGAACGTTATGGTGAGTACATAACTTCTTATTTCTAACAATCACATTGGAGAGAGTGCCTCTCCTTTAGCATCATCTAAATTATGTAAGGTTTTCCTGAAAGGTACCGGTTTACTTAGATCTCTGTAAGGGACCCTTCACCTTGGGACCTTACTATGGTTTTGAAAACTTTAGTACATTCTCCCTTTGAACCATCAGCTAAAGTAGATCTCCGGTTTCTTTCCTGGAAAACTGTCTCTGTTTGCAATCACTGCTGCCAGATGAGTTTCCAAACTTCAGGCATCATCAGCCATACCACTGTGTTTGCTTTTTCCCAGAGTTGCTTTACACACACACGCTTTATTTTTGTCAAAAGTTGCATCTGAGAGCAACATCAGTCAAGTGATCAATTTACGAGTCTTCCCAAATATGAAAACAAATGAGAATACATCCTTCATCTGCTAGATGTACATGGACAGCTTCTTCTCAGAACCAAGGAATTTAGAAAAAACGATTAGTTATTTGTTTCCTGTGCTAAGCACAGAATGGGAAAACCAGCTTCAAAAACTACTCTGGCCAAATGGATAACAGGTTGTATCATCTATGCTTATTCCTTAAAAGGCATAACCTTACCAAGACATCCAAAGGCTCATTCAACCAGATCATTGTCTACCTCTGCTGCTTTTTGGGTTAGGGCATCCACTGATTGTGCAGCTGCTACATGGTCTAATACCCATGCCTTTATTGCTCATTAGAAATTGGACATAATCTCCAGAAATAGAGCAGCTTTTGCTTCCGTGGTTCTCCGGAACATCCTTCCATGAGGGCCACCCAAGGTTACAGTAGCTGGGGACTCTGTCCCATTTGTTGAGGAATGAGTGAAAATGACATTAGATAAAGAAGGTATGTACTCGCCATAACTTTCTGTCTGTCCATTTTCATTCTTCCTTAATTTCCTTCCCCCTTCTCCCCTGTCCATGTATTTAGTATGATCCTAACAGAATTGTTGATGGGAACCATAGTTTGTTTGAGCTTCCAGTCTTTCAGCTGTCACTTTTCTGTCTTGGCTTTTATCATATTTTTTTGGCAGTATTACATAAAATAGCAGCAAACTCTATCTCTGGCTTTTATTGCAGTAGTCAGGGGCATTATGGGTAAGGAGTGAGCTCAAGAGTCTGATCCTAGAATCTATAGAAGATGGGTGACTTGGATGCGAGGGTCAGATCTGAATCCATTTGTTGAATAAAAATGGACAACACGGATGGAATGTTAGTGAGTACATAACTTCTTTCTCTCCCTACTTATGGAATTGGCCAATGGCAGTTGCCGCAAGCTTCCTCACGGTCTTTCAACACTAGAGATGTTTAATATACCTCAAGTTCAGTCAACTTCAGCTGACTACCTGGATGATTAAATTATAATACTTTAAGATATTTAATTCATATAGACATGCAGCAGGTACTAAAGGAGGGCGAGACAAGCTGCTGCTAGAAAATCCTATATTTGTAAGTGTAAGCAATTTTTCTAGTTGCTGCTTAACCAGTAATCGGGGCCCATTAGGAATGTTGTACCACTGGTACTTGAATATCCGAGTTATTTTTCTCTTCTTACTCCTCTATAAAGGTTCATCTTGTGGCCATTTTATCATGTCTGCCTATGGATTGTTGATTAGTTGATTCGGGGTTGTTAGGCTGGTCTCTCTGTTCCCGGTTTGTAGATGAACAGTTTCTGAAAGGAATTTTACATCTGAGACCTGTATGTAAACAGATTGCTCCTTCATGGGATCTCAACTTTATGCTAGAGGATTTGACTAGGCCACCTTTTGAACCTGCTCATCAGGCTGATTTATGGTTCTTGACTTGCAGAACTGCATTCCATTATTTCTCGAACATCTCCAAGAAGAATATCTGAGTTGCATGCTCTCATGGTATGCAAGCCCTATCTAATTTTCCTTGAGGATAGGGTTACTTTAAGAACAAACTCTCATTCATAGCCAGTGTGTTTCAGAATTTACTTTTCAAATCTCCCAGTGTTCTACCTGGAACTTAAAACAGGGAGAACAGATTCTGCATACTCTGAACTTGCATTGGCAGTTCAGGAATTATCTTGACAGAACTAGGCCCTTTAGAAAAGATCACTTATTCTTTTTGAAGGGACAAAAAAGGTATACCCTCTGTCTAAATAGGCCATTTCTGGGTGATTGTCATCGGCTATTGCTTTTTGTTGTTCCCACCATAGCAAAGCCATTCCAAGGAGTATCAAGGCTCATTTTGTTAGAGCCTGGTCTTTGATAGCGTACCTGAAAAGAGTGGACTCGAGTATTCTGGAGGTAGCTATTCCTGTATATACTTTTTCAAAGCACTGCATGTGGGATAAATTTTCTGAGATGCTAAGACCATTACCCAGGGACTGCTAGATCCGTATACTTTCTCCTAGGTTGGATAGGCTTTAGTAATCAACCCGTATAGCCTACAGACTGCTGCAGTAGTAATAATAAACACAGTGCAGTTATGCAAGTTGCACTTACCCATAACAGTAGATATTCATGTTCTTTACTGCTGCAGTAGCCGCAGACACATCCTCCATTATTCTACTCTTGTATGTAGTTATTGCTGTAGTTGATATAAGTTGGGTTTTATGTTTTTGTTGGTTATTTGATTCAGGATTGGTAGGCTGCTCGTCTTTTGTATGGGCAAGAAAGTCCTGAAGATACCTTGGCTCTGACTGCTGGTTTCTTTCTTGGGACTAGCCAATCAGCAGTCAGAATGAGGGCCCAGAACTTTTTGAAGATGGTTGATTGTTTCTTAGACAGGAAGCAATCCATAAAGCTGGCTACTGCAGCAGTGAGGAATTTATGATTCAGTGTGACTTGCATTTATACTTTCTCCCTTTTGAAACTGGCCAAGGACAATTATCACAGGCTTCCTTACAGACAGACCAGATTTACTCTCACAAAACAGGGATAGTTTGATATGCTTCAACCTGAAATGTCTTCAGTTGGCTGCCTGAATGACGGAATGTTAATGGCTTTTGGGATTTTTTTTGTGTGCAGCAGGTACTAAAGGAAGTTAAACCTTTTACTAGGAAGTCAAAATCCTCATCAACCCCCTTTTTCCCATTTTCTACATGGGGTTGTGGTGTCATGTTAACTGTCACCATCTCTCTTAGTTCAGTGGCACACTCATGCCCGACTGTCGCAGATCTCTCACAATCCATTTACCTCTTTGCTGGACACCCTTGTTTCCTCTTGCCTTCTTGTCTGTCCCAAATCATCTTTGTCCGACTGTTGTCGTATTGTCTGTACATGTGCCCAAGCCACCATAATCTGTTCTTTCTGATTTTTTTTTCTTCAATTGGAGCTACTCTGGCTTCTGCTCTTATGTCCTCACTACTTCTGATCCACAGTGTGCATCCTACCACCTGTCTCAGGCACTTGATTCCTATCTCAGGCACTTGATTCCTATCACCTCTAGCTTCCTCATCTGCTCTGCCTTTACTGCCCAAGTTCTGTACCGTACAGTAGTGCTGGTCACATCACTGTCTTATACACCCCTTACTTTTCAGATTCTTTAGCATTTTTCTGTCATACTGCACCCAACAGTGCCACTTGGCTGCAGCCCCTCTGATTCTAGCTTTGACCTCATCATTCAGACTTTTCTTCTCTTCAACCACCCCTCCCTGATACTTGAAGCTATTAACCTGTTCCACTCTCTTCTCTTATCTCAATTCTCAGCTTCTTCTCATTTCTGCAATTTGCTGCCATTGCTACAGTCGTATCTTTACTCAGTTTCATCCTATGTGCCTTCAGTTTTGCATTCCATTCTCTTATCATTTGTTGAAGTTCTTGCTCAGTCTGCCTGTAATGCCACATTGTCTGCATACAGCAGCTTTGTTGATCTATCCCCTGC
Organism: Protopterus annectens; assembly: GCF_019279795.1. Lineage (NCBI taxonomy): Eukaryota > Metazoa > Chordata > Ceratodontiformes > Protopteridae > Protopterus > Protopterus annectens. The sequence continues at coordinate 75,280,866 of NC_056750.1, read as the reverse complement.
AACTTGTTTGCTGATGTAATCCATCACCAGTATGAACAGCAGTGGGCTTAAGTTGAACCTTGATGCACACCTGCTCCTACTGGGAACCTTGTCTGAAACTAAACCCTGTTTGTATTTGAGTCATTGTGTCTTTGTACATATTCTGCAGTACTTCTATCAGTATTTGTGGGACTTCAGAACTCCACAGGACTGCCCAGAGGACCTTTCTTGGGACCTTGTTAGATGCTTTCTCCAAGTCTAGGAATGCCCAATTGGACTCTCTCCTCATCTCTAGCTTCTCCTCAACTATCTGTCTCACTGCAAACATCGTGTCAGTTGTGCTGCATCCTGATCTGTACCTGAACTGATCATCCCCCATCTTACTTTCTTCTACTCTGCATATCCGTTTATCAATCAGCCTCTCCGGAACTTTAATGCAGTGTTATAGGAGCTTGATACCGCTGTACTGCCCACAGTTATGAATGTCCCCTTTGTTCTTGTAAACTGGCATGAGTATGCTTATTCTCCAGTCTGGGATGTGCCCTTCTCTCCACACTGTTTCTGTCTCGCCAAGCATCTGTAGTATATCTGCTGTGATGTCATCTGAGCCTGCTGCTTTCCCTGACTTCATTTTCCTTAGTGCGGATCGTACATTTTCTGTGGTGCTCTTTCACATCATAGGCTGTGTGGGGCAGTGCAGCTTCTGTGGGGTTTTCTTCATTCAGAGCTGCTGTAAATACTCCTTCCATCTGCCTTTGAAGTCCTGTGGACTGGTGAGCAGATTGTTCCTGGCATCCCTTGTGGAGGATGTCTGACTCTCCTTTATCTTTCTGTTTTTGCCTTGCAACCTGTTTCTTTGTGCCACCTACTGAATCACGTTCCTGAAGCTGATAGAATGCCTCTGATGCCCTGTTCTTTGCTACTGCAACTCCTTCCTTACCCTTTTTGTTAGCCAACCAGTATTCCTTTCTAGCCTGATCCATCTTTTCTATCTACCACTTTTTTTCCTGTGCTCTTTCTTTTGATGATTGCCTGGACTTCTGTATTCCACCTCCATTTTTCCTAATATACCTTATTTCCATACCTGGCTTGACCACATATCTGTTCTGTAATCCTCATAAATGCTGATCTGTCGTCAATCTTTAGTCATTCTTGACTGATGGGTTCAGTTCCAAACCCTCTGAATTTACTCTGCTGTTATATACAAAGCTCGCGTCAGCCAAAAAACTCTTGAGCTAAGGCTCTACCCATACTGCCTCTCTTCACAATACCTCAGATCTCATTTGCGGTTTACATCTTTGGATGCGTGAGCCATTGCTCTCAGCCAAGTGCTCAGATTTTCTGATATTTCTCTCTTTCTACCTGTTAACTCATTTTCTGATATTTACTATTTAGTTTGCTTGTGTTTCTGCGAGTGATTCTATCTCGTATGTTTACCTCAAGGTATCCTCTCTTTTACCATCATTGGTATTAGGCCTCTCCTTCCCACTTACCATTGGTAATTCTTTGATACCATCATTGGTATGCCTTTCCCTACCCTTTCTTCTTACTCATTTGGGTAGTCTTTATATACTATAGTTGGTATATTTACTACAAAAAAAAAGCTTGTTCTTGTCTTCACTTTTTTTCTTTGAGTGAGTGTGGGCGTGCCTTGTACTTGACTAGATAACATGGCAGAAAAGCAGAAAGGAACCTCTGGGTTCAAACAGTGTAAAGACTGTGGCAGAAAGATGCCCAATTTGGATGGCCATCTTTCTGGCATCTTGTTTAGGTGTCCATCTGGAAATTCAACCTCCATGTGAACTCTGTAAGGGATTTAGTGCTCAAACTTTCAGAGAGACGTAATAAATTGAAGGGCTTGTTGAAATGTCCTTTTGGTGAGGCTCCAAAAACTGACAAACTGAGCCATTTGGTACCATTCTCCCCAAGATACATGACTTCATCTCTCCTGTTCCGACACGTTCTTTGGAACCGAAAGCAAAAGTGCCAAAGATATCGTTGTGTTCTGCTCCAGCACCAAAAACAACAAAATCTACTGTGGTGCTGTCTACAGTTGAAAGCATCTAGATATCTTCGGTACTGACCATGACTTTGGCACCGACCTTTCTGGCACCGACAGTTGCCACTTCCACTATTTCGATACCATCTTCACCTGCTATCCAACTGTCTGTGGTGTCAGGGGTCAAGATTATAAGTACCCCAAGACTAGATATTCTCCTTCAATAGACCCCTTCTTGGGTCAGCAGCTGAGTCCATTTGTGGAAAAACCTGAATCCCCTTTGGGAATGTCCGTCCATTTCTCCAGGAGCCTGTTGGAGATGGATGTAGTTAGATTAGTGGATCAGCTCTTGGCAACCAGAGGCCTTCCTGCTCTCTCGAACCTCTCTCCCTAACGGAGCCAAGGCTTACTCTCCCAGGACTCCTACATATATTCTTCCTTCAACCTCTTCTCAGGTCTTTGAGTCCGTTGCTTCGACGCTTCCAGTGCCAACTACCTTGGTAGAGACTGTGGATCTCACCTCGGTAGCAGAACCTACTCTGTGGTCTTCAACTCCATCGGAACTGTCGCATCCATGGGACCAAGATTTGGCTGCCTTTCTGGGATCCCTGGATCGGCTCTGATTTTCTTCTATGGCGCCGTCCACGGCTCTCAGTACCTTGTTAGTTTCAAGTCCTCTCTCTGCTCCTACTCTGGGGGAGCGGCTCATCAGAGCAAGGTTTGACTTCAGTTCCGAGGATGTCATTCTTGGTTCCGGGCTCCCATCCCTCTTCAGGCAGGCCTGCCTTCCAGATTATGGAGAGATCCCTAGCCTCAGCAGGCTCCCAGTTGGTACCATCTCTGTCGAAGTGCCATATTTTTGTTCCCTCTAGTTCGCAGCTGCCACAATCTGCTACTTCAGGACAGCGGGCACGAGCAGCAACATACCCTAGTGCAGGGTCCCCTCTCTTCAAAGACCTCCTCAGATCTTCCCCCTGAGAAGCCACCCTGTAAGAGATTGTGCAAGAGAAAGCACTTGGATTCTCCAGAAGAATCCTACTGAGGATACAGATTATAATGAAGAGGAAGGGTCCCCACAGTCACCCCCTGAAGATGTCTCCGTTGGAGGCATCCTGGAAATTTTAAAACAGAGGGGTAATTGGAAGCCCTCAAACCCATCTTCCAAGGAATCTGTTTTCTTGCAGACTTCTTGGGTGACCCCGCCTGCTGATGAACTAATCAAACTTATTGTGCAGCGTGCGTGGAAGGCTCCTGACACCATAGAGCCTATTCCCTGGAGAGTGGACAAAATTATTTCAGTCCCTGAGAATCCGCATCATTGGTCTAAGGTTCTAGCAGTGGATGCCATGGTGGTGGTGGCAGCCACAAAAAACTCCACCGAAGAGAGTTCAACTGTTCATCCTCCTAACAGAGTCCTGGATGATGGACAGATTTGGGAAATGGGTCTTTGCTTCAACGACCTTTGACATTTGGTTCTTGAATTTTCTGGCACACTTCACTTGACTGATAACTAAGCTTTCAGATACCTTGGCAGGAGCAGTGTCTGCTGATGATCAAGATAAGGTTGCCTCCCAGCTTGCCACCCGGGAGTCTATCTGTAATTCGTCTATGCAGCTTATCGCACGTACAGCTGAAGGGACGTCTAGAGCAGCGGGTACAGGTGTTGAGATTAGGTGCCACGTCTGGATGCGCTTGTGATTTTGCGGACCCTTTTCTCTGCACCACACAGCCTGGCTCTCTCTAATATTGGATTCCTGGGTGCAGACTATAATTACCAGAGATTACCGCATTCCCTTCAATTTCTTCCCCAAACCACAAAGGTGAAACCCCGATGTTCCACCCAGTCAGAGGGATATAGCAGCAGTAGACATTCAGAAGCTGCTTCAAAAACTGTTATCCAAACAGTCCCACCAGACCAGATAGGATCCGGATTTTACTCAAGATTCTCTTTAGTGCCAAAAAAGACAGGAGACTGGAGGCCAATCTTGAACCTCAGCGTATTGAACAAATTTGTACAACAGACAAAATTCCAGATGGTCACAGTTCAGTCTATCCTTCCATTTCTAGAGAAGGACGATTGAATGTGCTCTGCAGATCTTCAGGATGTGTATTACCACATAAAAGATGGACAAATACTCTATCTCTGCTTCCAGCTGGGAGCCAGTCATTACCAGTTTTGAGCACTGCCCTTTGTTCTCACCACAGCCCCCAGGGTGTTCAGCAAATGCATGGCAGTTGTAGTAGCTTATTTAAGGCTTCAGGGATTCTGTGTTTCTATATCTAGATGACTGGCTTCTCACTGCCCCCACCAAGCATCTGCTGCTTTGCACCACAGACTGTATTCTATACCTTGCCGAATTCTTAAGCGTTTCAATCAACAAAGAAAAATCACAACCATCTCCCACACAGGATCTGGAATTCATCGGAGCGAAACTAAATACAAAATCTTGGGTGGTGTCCCTTCCTTATCACAGGTTCTTAAAGTTGAGCTCTCAACTTGAAGTGGTTCTCGCACGAGACAATGTTCCTGCCTGTCGGGTACTACAACTTCTCGGATCCATGAGAGCAGCAATAACATTAGTCCCCCTGGCAAGGTACTACATGAGGCTGCTTCACTGGCTCCTAGTGTCTCAATGGTCACTTGTAACTCACTCCATGTCTTATCCATTACTGATAAATCGCTGCAAGAAAGATTTATTGTGGTGGATGAAGCCAGAAGACGATTTATGGAGTAATCCTTTCTCCCCCTATCAGCTCAAGGCCATAGTGACCACAGACACTTCCTTGATAGGATGGGGGGCATTTTCAGGGAAAGACTGTCCAAGGCACTTGGTCCCCAGAGGAGACCAATCTGCACATCAGTGTCCTAGAACTGAAGGCAGTGCTTTAGTGTTGCAAGCATTCCTGTCTGCCTTTTCATGTGGGACAGTTGGTATCCAGTCAGACATGTCAGTAGTCTGGTACATCAAAAAACGGGGGAAAACGGATCCTACCCACTATGTTGGGAAGCCCTAAGAGTTTGCAGTGGGCAATCGCCTCCAACGGTTTTCTAACAGCAACACATATTCTGGGGAATTCTAACGTGATTGCCGACAAACTAAGCAGATGTATCCTGTTACCCACGAGTGGTCTTTCAATCAGTGTAGCGATGAAAATTTTTCATCGATGGGGTCAGTCTTACTGTGACCTGTTTGCCTCTCCCATAAACCATAAATGCTGCAGCTACTTTGCCCTAGTCCCCCCTCGTGGGGTATGTCTTTCCGCCAATTCCTTTAATCCTCCAGTTTTTAGGAAAGCCTAATGGTTGAGAAGCAAAGTGATTCTCATTGTACCTTACTGGTCCCGTCAGTCTGTTTTTCCTTTCTCAGGCCTCACCTGGTTTACCATCCATGGATTCTGGATCCAACTCTGGACCTGTTAACTCACCCCTCAGGGCTTGCTGCATCCCATCCTTCAACATCTCAAGCTGACTGCTTGGTTTCTCCACTTCCAGTAATTGCCAGGTGTAAGAACATGTCCTCCCCTGTGCAAAAGATACTTCTAGCCTGTCATAAATTGTCCACCAGAAAACTTTACCTTAACAAATGGAAAATATTCTCTTTGGTCTGATACAAACTGTTTTGATCCTTTCTCGGCTGCAGTCAGTAAGGTCCTGGAATACTTAGCCATCTTATTTCAATTTGGAGCCTTAGCTTCTACCATTAGAGTTCATTTAGCTCCCATTTCAGATTTCCATAATGGTTTATGATCATTCATTGATGTTTCACTGTTTGTAAAATTTTTAAGGGCACTCAACATTTGAAGTCATCTTTCAAAGATCCAGCAGCACCTTGGGATTTGACCTTAGTCTTGCAATGCTTAGTTTGTCAGCTCATTGAGCCAGCAGCCAATTGTGACCTCAAGTTTTTATCTTGGAAGACCCTATTCTTCGTAACTATCATATCTGCTAGGAGAATTTCAGAATTAGAGGCTTTGTGTGTGAATCACCTCTATCATATTCCACAAAGAAAGAGTATCACTCGGAACCAATCCCTCCTTCCTTCCTAAAGTGGTATTAGAGTCCAACATTAACCAGACCATAGACTTACTGGATTTCTTTCCAAATTTTTCAAAGGGGAGTATTTGCACATGTTAGATGTCCACAGGTAGTTATGTTTCTCCTTAGACAGAACAAAGGCCTGTAGAAAATTTGTAACAGTCAAAAATAGCCTCCTGCATGGGGAATGTTGCACGGCAACCTGAAGCAAAAGCATCCACACCACAAAACGAAGCCAGCAACCAAATGTAGATCCGATAAAATCCTTTAATGGATTGGTAATAGTAACATCAAAATGAATCAGACCGGTTTTGGCTGGCAAAAAGCACAGCCTTCTTCAGTGACAAAATACACAAATCAACTGATTAAATAGTATCATGAGCTCATCCCATTGGTTCACTTAAAATTGCTCATTTAGTCCAGGTGAAAAAAGAGCACCTAGTTTAGTAATCCATTTCTTTTCTTTAGTATCTAACATTGAGTGCCATCCTGTTTTATTAAATTTAATACCCTTAACCAAATCAATCACAATAAAAGAAAATTTAGCAGTATGATGTTTCAGTGTGTTTATACAAAGCATTATTGATTTTCTTGTTTTTAATATTGCTCACATGTTCAGAAATGTGTAGTCTTAAAGGACGAGATGTCTGGCCAACATAAAAAGAGCCACAAATACATGTGGCCAAATAAACAAGCCATTCACTGCTACAATTTGCAAATAATGGAATGTCATAAACCCTTGAGCAATTCCTGCTAGTGAATTCTTTAGATTTGGTAATTTTGTCACAGTTACTGCAATGACCACAGGGGGAACACCCAACTAGAGGTTCCCCAGTCGTGGTAGTTTGTGAAAACTGTACATTACTCGCATGATGTGTGTTTGTAATGATTAAAACATGATGCTAAATTCTTTCCTTTACGGAATGAGAATGAACATCTATCCGGTAATACGTCTGATAATTCTGGTAGACTTAATAAAATATTCCAATTCCTCTGGACACTATTGATTAGTACATCTGAATTCCTAGCATATGTTAAGAACCTTATCGGCTGTGTGGTCCTCTGATCCCTAAGCTTATAGGTTAACAAGTCCTGCCTAGATAAGGTATTAGCCCAATTGCTGGCCCGCAGAACATGTCCCATAGAATATCCCCCTGCTCGAAATCTGTTAGATCACATCTGTTCTTGAAAGGTATCCTCCTTGAACAGATGCGCCTCACACGTATAAACTGTGATTTGGGTATATTTTTGGTAATATGTGGAGGATGAAAGCTGGATGCGTGAAGGACCGTGTTGTATTCAGGATATTTCCTGAAAACCTGTGTGCTTAGAGTATCATCTGATTGTCTTGTTATTAACACATCAAGTAAAGTTATTGTGTCAAGATGATGATTGACAGTGAACTTTAAACCCCATATGTTGTCATTTAGATATGAGACAAATTCAGTTAAATATTCAACATCGGCCCTCCACACCATCCAGCAATCATCCAAGTAACATCTCCAGATATCTCCAGATATCATTTTCTGGAAGGTAGATATTATGGCTACTGTTGTAAATTATATGTTCAATATATGCCATGAAAAGGTCAGCATAAATGGGAGCAAAAGATGCTCCCATTGCTGTCCCTTTAAGGAGACAACTATCTGATAGACGTTACTATGCTGAAATGTGTCTAAATCCAACACACAGATTCAAGAAACAGATTGATGAGTTTCTTATTAATGCCAGAGATACTGGCCTCATAACCACTTCTGTATTTCAACAACTTACCATCCGGGATCCTATTAATCAATATATTTATTTTCTTCCAAAAATCCACAAGGATCCTGTACACCCCCCAGGCAGACCTATTGTTTCTGGTCGGGGCTATCTTACAGAACCACTATCCTTGTTTTTGACCAGACATCTTAAGCCTTTATTGCCGCATGTTTGGTCTCGCCTACAAGATACAACTGAATTCTTACACATTATACCTGATACACAGTTGGAACCTGGTTGGTTGATGTGTACACTTGATATAAGTTCTCTGTATACTAATATTCCGCATGAGGTGGGTTTGGAAGCCTTGACTCATTGGCTTAACAAAGCCCATCTATATGAACCAGATTTTAATTCCTTTCTTGTTGGCCTTGCAGAGCATGTCCTTACCAACAACGTCTTTTTTATCAAGATATCTGTTTTTGGCAGATTAAAGGGACAGCAATGGGAGCATCTTTTGCTCCCATTTATGCTGACCTTTTCATGGCATATATTGAACATATAATTTACAACAGTAGCCATAATATCTACCTTCCAGAAACTGATGTCTGGAGACGTTACTTGGATGATTGCTGGATGGTGTGGAGGGCCGATGTTGAATATTTAACTGAATTCGTCTCGTATCTAAATGACAACATATGGGGTTTAAAGTTCACTGTCAATTATCATCTTGACACTAACTTTTCTTGATGTGTTAATGACAAGACAATCCGATGATACTCTAAGCACACAGGTTTTCAGGAAATATCCTGAATACAACACGGTCCTTCACGCATCCAGCTTTCATCCTCCACATATTGCCAAAAATATACCCAAATCACAGTTTATACGTGTGAGGCGGATCTGTTCCAAGGAGGATACCTTTCAAGAACACAGATGTGATCTAACAGATTTCGAGCAAGGGGGATATTCTATGGGACATGTTCTGCGGGCCAGCAATTGGGCTAATACCTGATCTAGGCCGGACTTGTTAACCTATAAGCTTGGGGATCAGAGGACCACACAGCCGATAAGGTTCTTGACAACATATGCTAGGAATTCAGATGTACTAATCGAGTGTCCAGAGGAATTGGAATATTTTATTAAGTCTACCAGAATTATCAGACATATTACCGGATAGATGTTCATTCTCATTCCGTAAAGGAAAGAATTTAGCATCATGTTTTAATCATTACAAACACGCACATCATGCGAGTAATGTACAGTTTTCACAAACTACCATGACTGGGGAACCTCTAGTTGGGTGTTTCCCCTGTGGTCATTGCAGTAACTGTGACAAAATTACCAAATCTAAAGAATTCACTAGCAGGAATTGATCAAGGGTTTGACATTCCATTATTTGCAAATTGTAGCAGTGAAATGGCTTGTTTATTTGGCCACATGTATTTGTGGCTCTCATGTTGGCCAGACATCTCGTCCTTTAAGACTACGCATTTCTGAACATGTGAGCAATATTAAAAACAAGAAAATCAATAATGCTTTGTATAAACACACTCAAACATCATACTGCTAAATTTTCTTTTATTGTGATTGATTTGGTTAAGGGTATTAAATTTAATAAAACAGGATGGCACTCAATGTTAGATACTAAAGAAAAGAAATGGATTACTAAACTAGGTGCTCTTTTTTCACCTGGACTAAATGAGCAATTTTAAGTGAACCAATGGGATGAGTTCATGATACTATTTAAGTAACATCAGTTGATTTGTGTATTTTGTCAATGAAGAAGGCTGTGCTTTTTGCCAGCCAAAACCGGTCAGAGTCATTTTGATGTTACTATTAACCAATCCATTAATAAAGGATTTTATTGGATCTACATTTGGTTGCTGGCTTCATTTTGTGCTGTAGAAAATCTGACCAACTATTTCTATCTTTTTCAAGTATCAGATGGGAAAACCTATTTCAAAGGTCACCTTATCGAAATAGTAAGACTTGCATTACCTTTTATATACACTCAGAATAATCTCAAACTACCAACAAAAGTTAGAGCTCATTCAGCAAGATCTGTTTCCACTTCAGTGGTCTTCCATTCCAGAGCTTCAATGGAAGAAATATATGCAGCTGCAACTTGGGCTACCCCTCATACTTTTATCACTCATTACAAATTTGACATGGTCTCCAGGGGAAGAGCATCCTTTCTCTGTGGTGCTCAGGAATATCCTTCCTTAGGGCCACCCAGGATCTAAAGTAGCTGGGGACTCTGTCCCATCAGTCAAGAATGAATGAAGATAGACATCAGATAAAGAAGTTATGTTCTTACCAAAACATTCCATCTGTGTTCTTTATTCATGCTTGACATCCCACCCTCCTGCCCCCTCCTAGACTCCTGGAGGTTCGGAACTAGTCCTGGGGTTGCTGCTTAGACGGAGCTTCCATATTTTCTTATGATAGGCAAACTCAATCCGGGGTATTGGGAAGAGACAGTATGGGTAGACCCTTAGCTCGAGAGTTTTTGGCGGGTGTGAGCTTTGTATAACGACAGTCAGATCCGAGGGTTTGGGACTGAACGAGTCAGATCCGAGGGTTTGGGACTCTGTCAAGAATGAATAAAGATAGACAACACGGATGGAACGTTGTGGTAAGAACGTAACTTCTTTTTTTGAGGTGCTTCTTCAACTCCACCTATTTCCTCTTCTTGGGGTGCTAGAGTCCTGAGTAATTCCTTGAACTGTTGTACTTTATCTTCAGTCAACTTCCAGGTCTTCGGCCTGGTCTCTGACTTCAGAGCCTTCTCTGACCACTGCTTACAGCTGATTTTGGCAACTAGAGGACCTGATGTGTCTCTTATTCAGCTTCACTAATGTGTCATGGAGCTAATCCTTGGATCCGACTCTGCCACCTTCAGCAGACTTTAGCTTCCAGGTTCGAGCTCCTCCCTTACCCACAGTCCTCTTCTCCTAGCTCTACCTCCTCAGATCTCATTTGCCGCCAGTGTGTAGACATGTTCTGCAGTGCTCAAGAGTTCTCATCTAAGTGAAGTTTTGCTCGCTCTCTCTTTCGGCTTTTCCCGGTTAGGGGTCGCCACAGCAGAACAGTCCGCTCATGATTGGCAGTGGATTTTATGGTGCCGAATTGCCAGTCCAACCTTTATTGAAGGCACGCCCATTCACGCTTGCACCTACCTGCATGTCTTTAATGTCACTCTACCGTGGGGAGGACATGCAGACTCCACACAAGACGCTCCAGCCGAGAATCTAACAGGAGAACCTCTTGCTGTGAGGCGCCAATGCTAACCGTGGCTTTTTGCTACCTTTTAGTGTAGTTTAAAATTTTCTTACATATATTAAGCTCCACCCTTTCCTATTTTAGTGTGAGGGCGTTTGGGCTACTTGTCTTATCTTTCCTATCCCTTCAGGCTTTGGTCCTTTGACTTTTTATTTTGGTATTTTTAAAGATCTTGTAGCCTTTTTCCTTTTTTAGGATTGGTTGCCTTAGGCCATTTTTCTAACTTGTATAAAAATAATGAATAAAGCAACTGGATTCAAGAGGTGTGTGTAGTGCGATAGGAAAATCCTGCACTCAGATGCATATGAGGAGTGTGCTTTTTGTTTGGAGGCTGCTCACTGGGATTCCACTTGCAAGATCTGCGAGGGTTTCAATCCTCAGGCAGTCCAGAAGCATAGAAATAAACTAATTTTAAAAGGGCTTCTGCCTGCTCAACTTTCTTCTCCTGGGGCTCAGCCCCCCTCTAAGGACTTGCATGGCTCCAAGGTGAAAAAGCGTTGGCACAAATAATCCAGGGCTTTCTCCGAGCCTCCTTGTAAGATCTCTAAGGAGTCTGATCTAAGGATGTCGGCACCTAGATCTGTGTCAGCTTCCTCTGATCCGATAGACTTGACTGCTTTGAGTGAGCCTGCTTCTGCTCTGACTAACTCATCAGATTCTACTACTTTGAGTTCGTCTTCAGCCTCTCTCTCTCAGATCCGTAAGTCCCCGGATCTGAGATCTACTATTTGTTCACCTAGAAGATCCATAAGATTGTAAAGTCTTGGTTAGTAACTTAGAAGCAGCCAGACAGACATTCTGGACGTTCCTCTGTGGCTTCTTCCAGATCCTCCAGGAGCCTATACAATGACGTGGACAAAATAGTTAGGTTCATTATTAAGGCTCAGATCAAAATGGTGGTACTTTCAGCTCTGTCCCCACGTGGATCTGAGAAAGTCCCTACCACTTCTTCTTTTATCCTTCTGTGATCTGAGTAGTGGTTTTGGAACCCCAGGTCAGCAGTCTACCAAGGGATTTGGGGTTGGATCAGCGGACCTTTGCTTCCTTGACACAGGCCATGACCTTGACCACCTCTGCTCTGAGATCCACTGATCAGAGTTGTCCCAGATCCAGGATGCCACAGCCGGATCTGAGGGGGTTGGGTCAGCTGCAGTTTTGTTGGAATTTTCCCTCTCCCTTGGAGCTTTGGCCCCAACAGTGCGGTTTCAGTTCTGTTTGAGAGTTGGGGCTCCCCTTCCTTCCTCATTGGCTTCACCTCCGAGGGAGTGGGGGAGGGTGCCTCCAGGCTCTCTGGCTTTCCGTGTTTTAGAAAAGGCTTTCTCTGCAAACAGAGCTCAGACCCTTTGACTTCTGCTTCTCCCCATGTCCCTGCATCAGATCTGGGCCTTCCACCTTCCATTTCTGTCCAGGGTCAGACTGCCTCTAAAGGCCTCCAAACTCTTACACTGGAGGTCACCTCTTCCGACTCCTTGACTGAATATCCCACGGAGGAGATCCCACAAAAGAGAACGTGCAAGAGGAGGCACTTTGGTTCCCTTATGGAGTCCCTCACTGAGTATACGGACTACAATGAGGGAGAGGGATCACCCAAATCACTACCAGACAACGTCTGCTTTGTGGACATCTTAGAAATGTTAAAGCAGAGGTGGCTGGTCGGCAAAAAATTCTTTGCAGGAGTCCATATTTTTGGAGGCCTTTGTGGCGGACCAGTCTACATCATGGGTAGTTCCCCCAGCAGACTCTGTTATAGATCTTGTCACCTGTCCAGCATGGAAGGAGCAGGACACCATAGAGCCTGTGCCAAAACGTCCGGATTCTTCCCCCCCCCCCCCCATATGACAGATCCTTTTGGAGTAAGAGCATTCCCAATGTTAAGTTGTCTATCTCACCTTCATTCTTGCTGGATGGGTTCGGAGCCGATCCTCTGCTCCGACTCAGCCTTCTACTAAAGCTTGAGAGCTATTTACGGGCTCGAGGCCTCCCCATATCCCACAATGCTTAGCACTAGATACCCAGATCTTGTTTGCCGCTTCAGCTACGAGGTTGTGTTTTTACTGGCTCAGGTCATATTAATCCTTTTTTTCTATTTTCAGCTAATATTTAACTGCATTTTTCGTAGAGTTAGATTGTCTTTACTTGTAGTATAGTTCTACTGTGTATCCCCTAGTTTGTTCCACTTAGGAAACTCGTTTTTTTGTTAGTTTCTACCCTTCCCCCCTTGTTTCTTTGTTAGTGGCTAACCCCCCCTTGTTGTACTCCATAGGAGTAGTGTTTAGCCTTCTAGTTTTTTGTATATTTTTATTGGGGTTGTTGTATTATTAAGTGTGGGTGATGGTTTGTTTCTGTGTATTGTTTGAGTGTGTCTGTGTGCCTTGTTTAAGCATTAGTGTAATTTTTCTCTTTGGTATCCCCGGGACAGTATGTCCAAGTATACCAAAGTTTCAGGCTTCAAGAAGTGTGACACGTGCTGTCAGAAGAGGTCTCTGACAGACGGTCACACTTGCGTTTATTGCTTGGGTTCCCTACACCTGCAGGACTCCTGCTCGGTCTGTCATGCCTTCAGCCCGAGTGTCCTGCAGGAGCGTAGGAACAAGCTTATCTTGAGAGGCCTACTCAAGCCAGAGGGATCCCCGGCGAAGCCTCAAGTCGGGGAAATCCTCAAAGCCTTCCAAGCCATCGGCTCCCAGTTCAGAGCCGTCGCCGGGCAGAGCATCTGCTCCTCTTCGGTTCCGGCTGGAGCAGACACCTCTAGACCTCAGTTGGCTCCGACTTTACTGTCGGAACAGTCATTGGGCCAAAAACGTTCTAGGTCCCCTTCCCTAGAATCTGTTCGCTCGGCTCCGAGGTCACTGTTGCTTCAGTCGGAACAAAGCCATAGGTCCCACTCCTCTCGGTCTTCCAGGTTATCCGACCATGACTTGGAGAGGGTGGTCAGTAGACTACTTAAATCGCAGGCCCTGGCCAAGATGTTAACCAGCTCTTAACGGACTGTGGCTCTCCCAGTGTCTTCAGCAGTTCCTCCTCCGACTCCCCTTTTGTGTTCGGAGCCGGAGCTGGTTGGGGCTCGAATCTTGGAAACGTCTGAGCCGATACCACACCTTTCGGCTCCTTCGGCTCCAATCTCTTCATTGGTTCCTTCCTTGGAGGGATCTGGGTGCCGGGACTCCCTCGTCTGCTCCGAGGGGGCAAGTGGCATCGGACCCTTGTCCGACCCCATTCTCCCTCTCAGGGCTTTGGCGCAGGTGAGCTCGGCCCGACATCAGTCTGAGCCGTCCCTCTTGGTGCCGGGACGGGTTCACATCTCTTTGGAGCGGGGACCCTCTGCTCTGCTTGACAGGGGCGCCTTTGAGGTCATGAGGAGCGTGCTGACTCCTGTCTGCTCCTCGATCGGCTCCTCCCCCTATGGTGTCTGCATCGGTCTCTGTCCACCCTCCTGACCCCAAGTGTGGAGAACAGATGCTCCAGGCCACCCCATTGGGCATTTCTTCCTCTTCCGAAGCCTCCCCTGATCATTCAGAGGAGCCTCCTCTGAAGAGAAAATGTAAGAGGAAACGTGTTGACTCCCCAGAGTCAGTCACGTCTGATACCGACTTGGAGGATTCGGAAGGGTCCCAAAGATCCCCTCTGAGGATGTCTGTTTTTCAGACATCCTAGAGATCCTTAAGCAGAGGGGGAACTGGACTGCCCTTAACCCTTCCGAGGACGAGTCGGTGTACCTGGATGCGTTTGGTTCTCGCTCTTCCACCTCCTGGGTGTCTCCACCCTTCGACCCGCTCATGGAAGTGGTGGCTCAAAGGCCGTGGTCAGCCCCGGACACGGTGGAACCAACTCCCCACAGGCCCACTAAGTTCATTACAGCTCCACCCGACAAACAATTTCCGACAAAAGGTGTCCCTGTTGATGCCATGGTTGTGGCAGCAGCCACTAAGGAGTCGGCTGACCCTTCGGTTCCTGTCCATCCACCTAATAAAGAGTCTAGGACAATGGACAGGTATGGGAAGCGGATGTTTTCTTCAGCGACCTTTTCCATGTGGTCGCTGAATTATCTGCCATTTCACCCGCCTTCAAAGGGATCTTCTCAAGGAACTGGATGATGCCCTTTAGGATCCATCCGCTGCGGGGGCTCAGGATAAGATTAACTCCCAGCTGGCGACCCTTAACTCTATCATCAACTCCTCCATGCGGTTCATTTCTTATGCAGCCGATGGGGCGAGTAGGGCCGCAGGTACAGGCGTGGCTTTGAGAAGACATGCCTGGATGCGGTTATGTAACTTTGCTGACCCTTTTAAGGCGTCCTTCACCAATACCCCCTTCGATGGTTCGGCTCTGTTTGGACCACAGGTGAAGGATACCCTTACCAGGTGTGAGCAGGAAGGCAAGATTCTCTCTGCTGTGGGAGTCTGTTTTTCTACTCCCTCTAGACCATACCCTAAAGGTCAGAAGAGTGGAAAAATGTGGTATTGGAAACCCCAGGGAGTCATGCCTGACACACGTGGCGAGTATCCCTCCAGGGGCAGAGGAATAATAGACGCCGGCAGAGGGGGGTCCGCAAAATCAGGGTAGCAGAGAGTCTTTCTCTGACAAACCCTTTCAGCACCCCTGAGGGGGCTGCCCGACTGTCCACCTTCGGAGGCAGTCGGGGGAAGATTGTCACTGTACCCAGAAGCCTGGCAACTCCTCACACAAGACAAATGGGTACGGTCCATCATCTCCGAGGGTTAGAAAATCCCCTTTGTCCACACCCCTGTACAAACAACCAGGTCCCTTCCAGATGTTCCACCCAGTCTAAGGAAACAAAGCAGTGCTAGAAATTTCAAAACTGCTAAAAAAAAAAAAAAAAAAAAAAAAAAAGGGCCATCCAGCCAGTCCCAGCAGACCAGCAAGGATCCGGGATTTACTCAAAGTTCTTTTTGGTACCAAAAAAGACAGGGGACTGGAGACCCATTTTGGATCTCAGCAGGTTAAACAAATCAGTTCAAAGAACGAAGTTCCGGATGGTCACGCTTCAGTCCATTCTGCCTTTTTTGGGTCAGGAAAATTGGATGTGCTCCATAGACCTTCAGGATGCGTACTACCATATCAAAATGGACAGATGCTGCAGAAGGTTTCTCCGCTTCCGGCTGGGAGACGGTCACCATCAATTCAGAGCCCTGCCCTTTGGTCTCTCCACAGCCCCCCAGAGTGTTCACCAAATGCATGGCAGTGGTTACGGCTCACCTGAGACTGCGAGGATTCCAGGTGTTTCCATATCTAGACGACTGGCTCCTTACTGCTTCCACCAGGCATCAGCTACTGCGAGCCAGGGATTATACCATCCAAACCTGCTCAGAGCTAGGTATCTCAATAAATTTCGAAAAGTCTGCATTGTCGCCTTGTCAATCTATAACCTTTATAGGCGCAAGATTAAATACAAAAGAGCTGTCTGCAAAACTTCCTTTCGACAGAGAGTCAGACATTCGCTGACATGTGCAGGTCTTACTACAGTGCAAGAGGTTTCAGGCCAGATTTGTACTGAAAACTTTTGGTCTCATGGCAGCAGCAATCACATTACTTCCCCTGGCTCGTTTTCACATGCGGATTCTTCAGTGGATGCTTTTTACCCAATGATCTTTTCAACAACTTCCGATGTCTCACAACATAATCACTCAATCATGCAAAGACCACCTGGCTTGGTGGATGGTCTCCCCTCTAGTGCTTCAGGGCAGACAGTTTGTTCTTCCTCCTCCTGTTGCCATAGTAATTACGGATGCCTCCCTGATCGGGTGGGGGGGGGGGCATTTTCAGGGCAGGACTGTCCAGGGCACTTGGCAACCTCTAGAGTACCACCTGCACATAAACGTCTTGGAGATGAGAGCGGTGCTTTTAGCGTTGCAAGCTCTTCAGGA
Source organism: Protopterus annectens (assembly GCF_019279795.1). Taxonomy (NCBI): domain Eukaryota; kingdom Metazoa; phylum Chordata; order Ceratodontiformes; family Protopteridae; genus Protopterus; species Protopterus annectens. Next base: position 75,263,981 of record NC_056750.1, on the reverse strand, counting down.
GTCTCTACCCACCGGGACTATTGCAATTCAAATAGACAATATGTCTGTAGTGTGGTACATCAACAAGCAGGGCGGAACCAAGTCCTATCCCTTATGTCGAGAAGCACTCAGACTCTGGCAGTCAGCGATCTCCTCTCAACTGTTTCTGATAGAAACGCACATCCCCAGGAAGTCCAATGTCATAGCGGACAGGCTAAGCAGAGCTATTCTCATGCCTCACGAGTGGTCTCTCAATCAGTCAGTAGCAGACAAAATTTTCCGCAGATGGGGTCAACCTTGCTGCGACCTTTTTGCAACTCCTGAACAGCAAGTGCGATGATTTCTTCACTCTCTTCCCCCTCCCCGGCCACTCCCCCAGAGACGCTCTAGTTCACGATTGGCCCCGGGGTCTTCTGTATGCATTCCCACCTTTTCCCCTAATTCCCAAACCAATTCAGAAGGTGACCGCATTGGGATCCAGGATGATCCTCATTGCCCCTTACTGGCCTCGACAAATTTGGTTCCCATTCCTGCATAGTCACCTGCTGGAGCAGCCTTGGAATCTGGACCCAGTGCCAGACCTCTTGGTCCATCAGTCGGGCGGGCTGCACCAATCCCTTCAGTCTCAACCTCACAGCTTGGTTGCTCCACTTCCAACCTTAGCCAGGCTTCCACATATTTCTCAGCCAATGAGTGAAGTCATCCTTTCTTCGCACAAATCTACTACCAGGAAGACTTATGCTAGTAAGTGGAAATGTTTCTCTTTCTGGGCAGAGTCTAGAAATATAGACCCCTTTACAGCCCCTGTCCATCACGTTCTAGATTTTTTAGCAGAACTTTTTCGTGCTGGTTCCTCATCTGCCACCATTAGGGTCCAATTGGCTGCTATCGCAAATTTCCACGATGGCCTGTCAGAAACCAGCATCATGTCCCACAAAATTTGCAAGGCCTTTCTTAAAGGGACTATTTTACTTAGGCCCCTGGTCAGAGATCCCCCGCCTCCGTGGGATTTAAACCTGATATTAGTTTCCTTGATTCTCCCTCGTTTTGAACCGGTGGCCTCCTGCTCCTTAAAATTACTCTCCCGGAAGACTCCTTTTTTTTTTTTTTTAGCCATCACCTCAGCTAGGAGAGTTTCGGAACTTCAAGCCCTCTGTATTCGTCCTCCTTATCTTGTGTTTCACAAGGATAGAGTTTCACTCAGGACTAATCCTCCTTTTCTGCCCAAGATACCTTCCGAGACAAACCTGAATCAGGCTATTGATCTACCTGTCTTTTTTCCTAACTATTCAAACAAAGCTGAACAAAAGTTATACCAATTGGACGTTCATAGGCAATTGCGTTTTTATTTGGATAGGACTAAACAAACAAGAAAATCGGACCAACTCTTCCTGTCCTATGCTGAGGGCAAACAGGGCCTGCCAGTTTCTAAAGTAACCTTATCCAGGTGGTTGGCCTCTATTACTTTGATTTATCAACTGAGACAAAGAACTCTCTACAAAACCAAAAGTTCATTCCACCAGAGCGTTAGCTACTTTGGTAGCTTTTCAAGCAAGACTACCAATGGAATCTATTTGTGCTGCAGCCACATGGGCCACTCCTCATACTTTCATTTCACATTATAAGTTGGATATGGCCTCTAGGAGTTAGCTGATTTTGGTTCCACTGTGCTCAAGAGTCTGTTCCGATGATCCACCCAGGACTAAGGTGCTAGGGACGCTGTCCCATCCAGCAAGAATGAAGGCGAGATAGACAACTTAACATTAAGAAGGTATGTACCTACCATAACGTTCCATGTTAGTTGTCTTCTCGCCTTTCTTGCGTCCCACCCTCCATCCCCCTAGCCTGGACAGACCGAGAAGAGTCCCTTTTTGAAGCCTTCTTCCTCTGGCTGAGTCCTATCTGGGTTACGTCCTCCTCTGTTTTAGTACTGTAGGTAAACCTTGTAGTTGGGACAGGTGTCCTTAAATTTTTTTCTATGGTGTTAGCTCTGTCTAACGAGATCTGGGTATCTAGCGCCAAGCATTGTGGGGTATGGGGAGGCTTCGAGCCAGTAAATAGCTCTCGAGCTTTAGTAGAAGGCCGAGTCTGAGCAGAGGATTGGCTCCGAAGCCATCCAGCAAGAAAGAAGGCGAGAAGACAACTAACATGGAACGTTATGGTAGGTACATAACTTCTTAATGGCTATGGTGGTGGTAGCTGCTACTAAGAGCTCACAGCAGAGCTCTGCTGGCCACCCACTGAACAGTGAGTCCAGAGCACCGGACAGATTTGGGAAGCTCGCATTCACGTCCGCGACCTTTTTGCTTAGAGCACTTAATTACTTGGCACATTTGATTCGTCTTCAGAGAGACCTAGTAAAGCAACTCTCTGAATCTCTGCCAGAGTGCTCTGGATAAAGTTTCTCTGAAGATGACCACTCTGACTTCCCTTGCAGACTTTCCATGGGGCTTGTTTCCCATTCAGTGGAAGGTTCCTCAAGTGTAGCCAGCACTAGCATTGCAATACCTTGACATGCATGGATGAGGCTTCGTAATGTTGTGTAGCCCTTTAAAGTATCTTTTGTCAACAACCCTTTCGATAGGTTCTCCTTATTTGGCCCATCAGTGAGAGACACTCTGACCCGCAGCGAGCAAGAGGGTATGGCCTTGTCTGCTGTGGGGATCAAGTTTTCCATACCTAAACAAACCTATTCTTGGAATCAGATGGGCTAAGAAAACTTGGTTCCAAAAATCACAAGGTTTCTTTCCTGATCAAAGCAGAGAGTACTCTAATAGAGGCAGAGGAGGATGTTTTAATGGGAGATGCTGCTGTAGGGGCAGTTGGGAGCTGTTTTTCCCTGCACCCAGACGCCTGGGCCTAAATAACTTCAAATGCTTGGGTGCAAAGCATAATATCCAGAGGCTACTACATTCTTTTCTCTTTCCCTTCCAAAGGTTCAAAAGATGTTTCCTGACATTCCACCCAGCCAGAGGGAGTTGGCAGTACCAGTTACTGCAAAAGAGTCATCCAAGAGGTCCCAGCCGAACAGAGCGGATCCGGAACTTCCATTTCTTTTTGGTGCCAAAGAAAATCGGGAACCTAAGGCCTATCCTAGACCTAAGCAAGCTCAATTTATACATAAAGAATTTCCGGATGGTGATGGTTCTGTCCATCCTTCTGTTACTAAGGAAAAATGATTGAATGTGCTCTGTGGACTTGGACACATACGATCACATAAAAATAGACGAGAGCTCCAGAAGTCACCTGTGCTTCCACATAGGAGCCAATCACTTCCAATTCAGACCCATGCCCTTTGGACTAACCAAAGCCCTCTGTTTGTTTTACCAAATGCATGGCAGTGGTCGCAGCTCATCTCCGACTTCAAGGGTTTCAGGTATTTCTGTCTGGACGATTGGCTCCTAAGTGCTCCCACCAAGCATAATCTTTCTCAGGCCAGAGATTTTCTATAGTGGATCTCCCATGATGTGGGTGTCAGCATAAACTTAGACAAATCACAGCCATTGCCTGTTCAAAACTTTGAATTAATTGGGGCTCAACTGCACAATTACGCAAGTAGCTTCCTTGCCCCAACATCTTAACACTTTGACTCTCCAGGTACAAGCTGAATTCTCATCCATCTCCTCCTGCCAGATTGATTCTGTGGGCCTTGGGATCACTGGCAGCTGCCATATTTCTAGTATCTCTAACTAGATACTATATGTGCATTCTACAGTGGACACTGGTTGTTCAGTGGTCAATTCTGCATCAGCCCCTATCTATTCTTATCAGATTAACCAATGTTTGTAGAAGCCATTTAGAGTGGTGGGTTTGTTCCATTTTTCCAATAGGCAAGCCTTTCATTCTTCCCCCTACAATAGTCACGGTGACCATGTAGGGTGAGGGGGGGGCATTTCAAGGGGAAGATGGTCCAAGGCTTGTGGACTCTCCTAGAGACCAGATTGCATATGTGTCCTGGAGATAAGGGCTGTTCTCCTTTCATTGAAAGCCTTTCAGGATGGCTTAACTCTGGGAACCATTGCAATTCACACTGACATGTCAGCTGTCTGGTATATCAACAAACAAGGAGGAACCCATTCTTATCCACTTCGTAGAGAGGCCATGAGAGTTTAGGAATAGGCAATTTCTTCACACCGCTTTCTACTTGCAACACGTACCAGGGAAATCCAGCGTGTTGGCGGACAGGCTCAGCTGGTGCATTTTGATGCCACACAAGTGGTCCTTCAATCGATTCTGAAATCTCTTCAGAAAGCCAATCATTTGACGAGTACTGGGATCCTTATTGCCTCATCAGATCTGGTTCACCTTTCTCTGGTCTCACCTGAATTATCCTCCATGGATACTGGACCCCAAACTGGACCTTCTTTATCACTGTACACTAGGACTCCACCCAGATCTCCACACCCAAGTTAACAGCTTGGTCTCTGCAGTTCCCTTGATTGTCAGAAGGTCCAGGTTTAGCTCGTATGTCAAAGCTATCATTCTAACGTCTCAGAAAGCTTCCACCAAAAAGGCATACAAAACCAAGTGGAAAAGATTGGAGAGTTTGGAGAAGATATTGATCAGATCAAAGTGTTCTGACTAGGTTGTATAGGGAGAGAAGGGAGCTGAGTGCAGGGCAGTCATGAGGCTTGTAAATCAATTTGTGTGGTAGTGAGCTGGAGGAGTAGATAGTGGGGAAGTTCCAACCAATGTAATTGTTTTAGGGCAATACAGTGGTGTGTAGAGTGGCGACTATTTGTGGTGAATTAGCAGTCTTGTTAAGCATATTTCTAATTTTGTTATCAGTGAAAACTGCAGGTTGGTTAGTATGGGAACATGAAGTCAGCAATGCTAAAAGGTAAGACAGAGGTAAAGTTTGTTTAGAAGGGCAAGAGAGGAACTTGTGTCTAAAAAGTAACCAGAGTTTTTTGTGAGTCTTGCTTATATTATTTTGAATGTGAAGATGGAATTTAAGGTTTTCATCAATTATAACCCTTAAATTCAATCTTCACATTCAGAATAATATAAACAAAATAATATAAGCATCTAGAGCTCCAATTGATGGTATTTGTGCTGCAGCAGCTTGGTCTCATGCCTTTGTGATTGTTATAAGTTGGACATTATCTCCAGGAGCAGGACATTACTCCTCTGTGCTCTGGCATATCCTTCCTTGAGGCCACCTAGGAAGTTGTGTAGGTGGGGCCCCTGGCCCATCAGTGAAGCAGAATGAGAGGAACAGCATCAGAATTATTGATGTACTTGCCATAACCTGGTATCTGTGTTGGTCCTTCTCCCATTCTGCTTCACCTTCTGACCCAGCCATCCCCCTTCTAAATAAGTATGGTTCTTAGAGGAGCTGAAGAAACCTTTGTTGGAACCTACGTTCCAGGTTGAGCCCCTGGTTCCTTTACCTTTTTTCTGTCTACTCTTATTAGAGGCAGCAAATTCGATCTAAGGAGGTAGAGCTAGGGGCAGAGGATCGTTAATTGAGAGATTTAAATTAAGACAGACTTGAACCTTGACTGATTATAAATAGGTCCTGCTGGAGAGTTAGGTACGTGTCCCAGAGACTACCACGTCTATGGAACAGGCTCCCCATCCATGTGAATCAGAGTTCCTCTGTAACCCAACTCAAGTGCAACTTCGACAATTGGATGGGAAACAGGAAATTCATCTCTGGTTTGGCACCTGTGTCTTAAATGAATACAGGTAACATGTAAATGATTCATCTCCAAGGCCCATGCTTACACTTATCAAGGGTATCAAAACTTGTGAGATTTGGGATGCATGGCTAGGCTTAAAAAGGCCCTTGTGGTCATCAGCCTAATAAACACCTATGAACTTCCGAATCTGATTTGTAAGGCAGGACCTCAAGCCTGGAAGCTAAAGTCTGTTGAAGGTCATT